>NC_142348.1:18545000-18825000 GCF_054954075.1 Amborella trichopoda | reverse complement strand
TAATATATGCATTCTATATACACTGATATATTTGACCATATTGACGCTTATTAGTAGTTTATATGTATATACGGTGTGCATATAAATGATATGTATTTACTGATATGTTTATGTGTGTATGTATAACCTTGCTATCAGTTATATATGCATTGATATGCGACACACATGTGCACCCTTACACATTGATAGTGCATACGTTCATTTCTGTATACACTGATATATATGATCATATATAACACTTATTATCAGTTTATACAGTTATTAGTGTATATGTACAATGAAATGTATATACGCACATTCATATGCATATGTATAAAGGGTTTATATGTACACTTATGTAAAAGACCATGTATATACTTCTTATTAATGATATATACAGTTATTCGCTCAATTTGTGTACGAATTGATGTATAGAAATATAAACCATTGTTTTCAGTATATATATACATACTAATGCATATAACCATACAATACATTAGTTATCTGCTATATGTATAGTTATTAGTGTGTAAAAAATATATTGATATGTGTATGTATGTGTGTGATGTCTGTATATATACGATGTCTATATACTGATATGTGTGTACGTTTAAAGTGCGTAACTGTATATATATAGTGCATTAATATATACATTGGTATATATGACGATATATACAGTATTTATCAGTTTGAATAGTTATTAACATATATGTATACTACACACACCCTCGCACTCACACTCACCCACACACACACACTGATACTCACACTCATGCTCACACTCACACTCATGCTCACACTTACACTCACACTCACACTCACACTCACTCACACTCACACTCACAATCACTCACACTCACACTCACACTCACACTCACTCACACTCACACTCACACTCACACTCACTCACAGATATATATACGACACTTATATGCGTGGTGTGTATGGACTGATGTGTGTATATGTAATACGATATGTATATACTGATATTGTTTTTTGTATGTACACAATTGCTTGCTATCAGTTATATACAATTATCAATATATGTAGTATGCACTGATATATGCACGCACATACACCTTTACGCGTTGATAAGTAAGTGCATATATACTGTGTATGTATACAATAATACATGCATTCTTTATGCATTAATATATATGACCATAAGGACATATATTAGCAGTTTATATATATACAGTGTGTATATATACGATTTGTATATACTGATATGTTTATGTGTGTATGTATAAACTTGTTGTCTGTTATATATACACTGATATGCGTATGCACATACACCCTTACGCATTAATAGTGTATATATACATTTTTATATACACCGATGTTTATGACCATATATACACTTTTTATCAGTTTTTACAGTTATTAGCATAGGTGTACACTGATATGTATATAAAAGCACAGGTGGCAGTTGCAGCCAACAAGGTAAAGGGACAGATCCCCCTGCCCCCTCCTTTTTTATTATTTTCCTCTCAATTCTTACCATTCAAATCATTATCTTCTCTGTGAATCATTTTTCCTACCATATACAATTTCCAAATTGTGATAAAATCAGGTATTAAAGAAGGAGCTTATTTCTTCTGGCTATCACCTCTAATCAGATAAGCCTAGGCGAAATTCCATAATACTTTGTATGGAATTAGGCATAAGAATGGGTTTCTTCTCTTGATGTATTAGGTATGCTAAAATACCCAATTGTGATAGTCCATCTAAAGTTTTTATCATATATTTGTACTTGTTTTTATTATTGTTGATGAGCTTCATCTTCATTGAGTTTGCTTGTAATTCAACAAGCATGAATGCAACTTATCATCGAGGCGGATCTCTTTACGTTCTTTGATATTTGAGATCTTGAACTTGAAAGCTTGATTTGCTTAATGGTTCTTTCTTCTCTAGTATAGTACTGATCTTGCTTCTTTCATGCAAATACGGAGTGAATTTTCTAGAGCTTTACTTGTGGTTTGCAATTTTATTCACTTTTTCTTAACACGCACACACACACACGACACACACCACACACCACACACCACACTCACACACACACACACACTCATACACACACACACTCACACACACACACACACACTAAAACTCACACTCACACTCACACTCACACTCACACACACACACACACACACACACTGAGACTCACACACACATTCACACTCACACTCACTCTCACACTCACAATGTGCATATAAACAACATGTATATACTGATATATTCAGTGTGCATATGGTTATATATATATTAATATGTTTATACGTGTATATATAAACTTGCTATTAGTTATATGTACACTAATATGCGACGCACATGCACCCTTACGCATTGATAATGTATACATACATTTCTATATATACTGATATACATGAGCATATATACACTTATTATCTATTTATACTGTTATTAGTGTATATGTACAATGAAATGTATATACGCACACTCATATACATATGTATAAAGGGTTTATATATACAATAATGTATAAGATCATGTATGTACTTATTATCTGTGATGTATACAGTTATTAGCTCAGTTTGTGTAGATATATGTATAGCAATTTATATCATTGTTTTCAGTGCATATATATTGATGTGTATAAAGCATACAATACATTAGTTACCTGTAATATATACAGTTATTAGTGTGTAAAAAATACATTGATATGTGTGTGTGTGTGTGTGATGTTTGTATGTATATATACGATGTGTATATATTTGATATGTGTGTATGTGTAAAGTGCATAAAGTTTTATATACAGTACATTAATGTATAAATTTCTTTATACATTAATATATATGACGATATATACACTTATTATCAGTTTATACAGTTATTAACGCATATATACACTGATTTATATACTACACATAGACTCAGACTCACACTCACAATCACACTCACACTCACATTCACACTCACTCACACTCACACTTACACTCACTCACACTCACATATATATATACTACACATGTGTGCGTGTTGTGTATGGACTGATGTGTGTATATGATATGTATATACTGATATGTTTGTATGAATACAGTTGCTTGCAATCTGTTATATACATTGATATACGCACTCACATGCACCCTTACGCATTGATAAGTAGATATATACTGTGTATGTATACAGTGTGTATAAATACAATTTGTATATACTCATATGTTTCTGCATGTATGTATAAACTTGCTATATATATATATATATATATATCTACTGATATGTGCACGCATATGCACCCTTACGCATTGCTATTGCATACATACATTTACATTTTTAAATACACTGATATATGTAGCTATATTCATACTTTTTACTAGTTTATACAGTGTTCAGCATAGATGTACGTTGATATGTTTATGAATGCACAAATGGATGTTGAAGCCAATAAGGTAAATAAACTGATCCCCCTCCCTCCCCCCCGCCCTTTTTTATTATTTTCCTCTCAATTCTTACCCTTCGAATCATTATCGTCCCTGTGTATGATTTTTCCTTCCCTATGTAATTTTCTAAACTGTGATAAAATCAGGCATTAAAGATGGAGTTTAATTCTTCTGGCTATCACCTCTAATCAGATAAACCTAGGCGAATTTCCATAGTAATTTCCACACACACACACACACACTCACACACACACTCACATACACATTCACACTCACACTGACACTCACATTCACACTCACTGATATATACTACATATGTTTGCGTGTTGTGTATGGACTGATGTTTGTATATATACGATATGTATATATTGATATGTTTATGCGTATATATATACAGTTGCTTGCTATCAATTATATACAATAATCATTGTGTATATGCACTGATATGTGCACGCACATGCACGCTTATGCGTTGACAAGTGCATATATACTGTCTATGATGCATTCTATATACACTGATATATTTAACCACATTGACATATATTAGCAGTTCATATATATACAATGTGTATATATACGATATGTATATACTGATATGTTTATGCGTGTATGTATAAACTTGCTATCAGTTATATATGCACTGATATGCGCACGCACTTACATCCTTACGTATTGATAGTGCATACGTACATTTTTATATACACTGATATATATGATCATATTGACACTTTTTATCAGTTTATACAATTATTAGCGTATATGCACATTGATATGTATATGAATGCACAGGTGGCTATTGCAGCCCATAAGGTAAATGAGCAGATCTCTAGTAAAGTACTCTTACTTCTTTCATGCAAATATGGAGTGAAGTTTTCTTATAGAGTGAATTTCCTGGAGATTTACTTGTGGTTTGCATCTTTATTAAGTAACTTTTTCTTAACACACACTCTTTCTTCTTTCATGCAAATAACAAGTGAATTTTCTTGAGCTTTACTTGTGGTTTGCAATTTTATTGAGTAACTTTTTTGTAATACACACGCACTCACACTCACACTCACACTCACACTCACGCACACTCACACTCATACTCACATTCACATTCACACACACTCACACACACACATACACACTCGCACTCACACATACGCACACACTGACACACTCACACCCGCACACACTCACTCTTACACTCACATTCACAATGATATGTATATGAATGCACAGGTGGCTATTGCAGCAAAGAAGGTAAATGTACAAATCCCCCCCCCACCTTCCCCTCCCCTCCCCTCCCCTCCCCTCGCCTTGCCTCCCCTCCCCTCCTTTTTTATTATTTTAAAGATTATTTGTTTTAGATATCACCTCTAATCTGACAAGCCTAGGCGAATTTCCATATTACTTTGTATGAATTAGGCATAAAAATGGGTTTTTTCCCTTGATGAACTGAGTATGCTAAATACCCAATTGTGATAGTCCATCTAAATTTTTTATCTTATTTGTACTTGTTTTTATTATTATTGATGAGCTTCATCTTCATCGAGTTTACTTGTAAATCAACAAGCATGGAAGCAACTTATCATCGAGGCGGATCTCTTTACGTTCTTCGATATTTGCAATCTTGATCTTGCAAGCTTGATTTGCTTAATGGTTCTTTCTTCTCTAGTATTGTACTGCTCTTACTTCTTTTATGCAAATATGGAGTGAATAAAATTGCAAACCACAAGTAAAGCTCCAAAAAATTAAGTAACTTTTTCTTAACACACACAGACTCTTGTGTCTTTCATGCAAATATGGAGTGAATGTTTTGGCGCTTTACTTGTGGTTTGCAATTTTATTAACTTTTTCTTAACTATACAATACACTAGTTGTCAGCTACATATACAGTTATTAGTGTGTAAAAAATACATTGTTATGTGTGTATGTATGTGCGTGATGTCAGTATATATACGATGTGTATATACTGATATGTGTGTGTGTAAAGTACATAACTGTATATATAGAGTGAACTAATATATACATTTCTATATACCTTGATGTATATTACCATTTTTACATTTATTATCAGTTTATATAGTTATTGACTTATATGTATACTGATTTATGTAATGCACACATATACACTCACGCTCACACTCACACACTCACTCTCACACTCGCACTCACACACTTAGACTCACACTCACCCTCACACTCACACACACACACACACTCCCACTGACATATTCACATTGACCTTGAAACTGACACTGATTTATATACTACACACACATACACTCACACTCGCACATACACACACACACTCACACTCACACTCACACTCACACACTTACACTCACACTCACACTCACACTCACACACACACTCACACTGACATACTCACATTGACCCTGAAACTAACACTGATATATTTATACGTATATGTATAAACTTGTTATCAGTTATATATACACTAATATGCACAGGCACATGCACCCTTAAGCATTGATAGTACATACTTACATTTCTATTTACATATTTATATATGACTATATAGACACGTATTTTTAGTTTATACTGTTATTAGCATATCTGTACACTGATATGCTTATATACACGCTCATATGCATATGTATAAACGGTTTATATATAAACTAATGTATAAGACCATATGTATACTTATTAACAGTGATATATATAATTATTAGCACAATTTGTATATGTATTGATGTATAATAATATATACTATTGTTTTCAGTGTATATATGTATATTGATGCATATAACCATATAATACATTAGTTATCTGTTATATATACAATTATTAATGTTTAAAAATACATTGATATGTGTGTGTGTGTGTGCGTGATGTCTGTATATATATGATGTGCATATACTAATATGTGTGTATGTGAAAATTGCATAATTGTATATATACTGTGCAATAATAAGTGCACCATATGTGCACTTATTATCAATTTAAACAGTTATTAATGTATATGTACACTGATTTATATACTACGCGCTCACACTCTCACACACACACACTCATACAAACATACGCACACTCACACACTCACACTCACTAATTTATATACTACATATGTGTGTGTTGTGTATGGGCTGATGTGTGTATATATACGATATGTATATACTGATATGTTTGTGTGTGTATATATATAGTTGCTATCTATAATATACAATTGTCAATGTATATATATACTGTTATGCTCCCAAAATGCACCTTTACGCGTTGATAAGTGCTGATATACTATGTATGGATTCACTAAAACATGCATTCTATATGGACTGATATATATGGCCATGTAAACACTTAACAACAGTATATATATACACTGATATGTGTATGCGAGTATGCATAAACTTGCTATCAACGATACATACACTTGATATGCGTACATACATGCACCCTTAAGCATTGATAGTGCGCACATACATTTATATATATATTGATATATATGACTATATAGACACTTATTATCAGTTTATATTGTTATTATCGTATATATATGTTGCACTAATATCATTGATGTGCATGACTATATACACACTTATTATCAGTTTATGTAGTTATTAACGTATTTGTACACTGCTTTATATACTATACACACACTCACACACCCACTCACACACCTACATGCACACTCTCACTTACACACTCACACATACACAGACAATCACACACTCACATTCACATTCACATATATATATACTACATATATGTGCGTGTTGTGTTTGTACTGATATGCATATGTATAAAGGGTTTATATATACACTAATGTTTAAGATCATGTACTATTATCAGTGATATATACAAATTATTAAAACAATTTGTGTATGTATTGATGTATAGTAATATATACCATTGTTTTCTGTGTGTGTGTGTATATATATATATATATATATATATATTGATGCATATAACCAAATACGTTAGTTATCAGCTATATATACCGTTATTAGTGTGTAAAAAATATGTTGATATTTGTGTGTGATATCTGTATATATACGATGTGTACATATTGATATGTGTGTAAAGTACATAACCGTTTTAATACAATGCACTAATATAAATATTTCTTTATGTATTGATGTATCAGTTTACACTGATTTATATACTATACACACACACTCACACTCACACTCACACTTACACTCACTCACACTAGCACTTGCACTCATACACACTCACACTCAGATATATATACTACATATATTTACATGTTGTGTATGGACTGATGTGAGTATATATATATGATATGTTTATACTGATATGTTTATACGAGTTTGTATACAGTTTCTTGCTATCAGTTATATATAATTATCAATGTATATATACATTGATATGCGCATGCCCATGCACCCTTACGTGTTTATAAGTGCATATATACTTTGTGTACAATAATACATGAATCCTATATACACTAATATATATGACCATAGAGACACTTATTAGCAGTTTATATATATATATATGCAGTGTGTATATATAATATATATATATACTGATATGTTTATGTGTGTATATATACACTTGCTATCAGTTATATATACACTAATATACGCACGCACATGTACCCTTACATATTGGTAGTGCATACATTAATTTCTATATACACAGATACATTCATTTCTATATACACTGATATGTATAAAGGGCTATACAGTAATTAGCGTATATTTGCATACATACTGTTTATACAGATACTAGTGTGTATGTACACCCATATGCATATGTATAAAGGGTTTATATACACACTAATGTAAAAGACTATGTATATACTTATTATCAGTGATATTTATATTGTTAGTAGCACAATTTGTGGATGTATTGATGTATAGCAACATATATCATTGTTTTCAATCTATATATATATATATATATATATATATTTATATATATATATTGATGCACATAACCAAATACGTTAGTTATCAACTGTATATACTGTTATTAGTGTGTAAAAAATAAGTTGATGTGTGTATGTGATGTTGGTATATATACGATGTGTATATACTGATATGTGTGTGTATAAAGTGCATAACTGTATTTATACAATGCACTAATATAAATATTTATTTTTACATTGATGTATCAGTTTATACAATTATTAACGTATATGTATATTGATTTATTACTACACACACACTCACTCACACACACACACTCACTCACACTCGCACTCGCACTCATACACACTTACAGTCAGATATATATACTACATATATTTACGTGTTGTGTATGGACTGATGTGTGTATATAGAAACGATATGTGTATATTGATATGTTTATGAGAGTTTGTATACAATTTTTTGCTGTCAGTTATGTACAATTATCAATGTATATATACACTGACATGTGCACGCCCATGCACTCTTATTTGTTGATAAGTGCATTTATACTTTGTATGTGTACAATAATTCATGAATCCTATATATACTTATATATGACCATAGAGACACTTATTAGCAGTTTATATATATATATATATGCAGTGTGTATATATAGTATATGTATATACTGATATGTTTATGTGTGTATGTGTATACTTGTTAGCAGTTATTTATACAGTGATATGCGCACGCACATGTAGTCTTACATATTGGTAGTGCATACATTAATTTCTATATACACAGATACATTTATTTCTATATACACTGATATGTATAAAGGGTTTATACAGTAATTAGCGTATATTTGCGTACATACTGTTTATACAGATATTAATGTATATGTACACTCATATGCATATGTATAAAAGGTTTGTATATACATATACTTATTATCAGTGATATTTATACAGTTAGTAGCACAATTTATGTACGTGTTGATGTATAGCAACATATACCATTTTTTTCAATATATATATATGCATATAACCATACAGTACATTACTTATTAGCTATATATACATTTGTTAGTTTGTATAAAATGCATTGATGTGTGTGTGTGTGTGTGATGTTTCTATTTATGCAGTGCACTAATCTATATATTTTTATATACATTGATCTATATGATCCTATATAAACTTATTATCAATTTATATGGTTATTAACGTATATATACACTGATTTATATACTACACAGACATACACTCACACTTGCATTCAGACGCACACTCACACTCACACACATTCACTGATATATACTACACAGATATGCGTGTATATTTATAATATGTATATACTGATATGTTTATGCATATATGTACACAGTACATGCATCATTACACATTGATAAGTGCATATATGTTGTGTATGTTTGCACTAATACAGGCATTCTATATACGTTGATATATATGAACATATCAACACATATTAGCAGTTTATATATATATATATATATATATATATATATATATATATATATATATATATATATTATATATATATATATATATTATATATCAATCAGTGTATATAGAAATGTATGTATGTACTATCAATGCATAATGATACATATACGTGTGCATATCAATGTATATGTAACAGATAGCAGGTATATACATACACACATAAATATAGCAGTATATACATATCTTAGATATTACACACTGTATATATATATATAAACTGCTAATTAGTCTCTCTATGGTTATATATATCAGTGTAAATAAAATGCATGATATTAGTTTACAGATACACATTACATATCAATGTATTTTTTATACACTAATAAATGTATAAGTAATTTATATATATACACTTAAAACAGTGGTTTGTATTGTTATACATCAATATAAATGCATAAAAATATCAGTATAAACGCATAAACATTTATTTATAGTAGTATATACATATCTTAGATATTACACACTATATATATATATATAAACTGCTAACTAGTCTCTCTATGGTTATATGCATTATATTAGTGTACAGATACACATTACATATCAATGTATTTTTTATACACTAATAAATGTATAAGTAATTTATATATATACACTTAAAACAGTGGTATGTATTGTTATACATCATTATGTACATAAATTATTTCAATAAGTGTATCTATCACAGATAATAAATATATATACATGGTCTTATATATTAGTATATATGTAAACACATTAGTATATATGACTATGTGAGTGTGCGTATATACATATCAGTGTACATATACTTTAATAACTGTATAAACTGATAATAAATGTCTATATGGTCATATATATCAGTGTATTTAGAAATGTATGTATGAACTTTTCAATACATAAGAGTGCATGTGTGTGTATGTATATCGTATATATAAACATTGTATATATATTGTAAACTGTTAATAAGTATCTATATAGTGATATATATCAGTACACATAGAATGCATGTGTTATTATATAGATACAGACATACACAGTATATATGCACTTATCAAAGCGTAAAGGTGCATCTATGTACGCATATTAGTGTGTATATACAATATATAGCAAGCAAGTGTATGCATACAAGCATAAACATGTCGTATATATACACATCAGTCTATACACAACATGCATATATATGTATAGAGTATATATATATATATGTGTGTGTGTGTGTGTGTGTGTGTGTGTAATACACTAAAAACTATACAAGCTGGTTATAAGTATATATATGGTCATATACATTAATGTATATACACTTACTATCAGTTATATATGCGCAGGCATATGCACCCTTATGCATTGATAAGTTCATATATACATTTCTATATACAGTGAGTTAAATTACTGTATAGACATTTATTATCAGTTTATACAGTTACTAACATATATGTACACTGATATGTATATACGCACGAATATATAATACCTATCAGTGATATATATCATTTTTTTTAGTGTATATATGCTGATGTCATTACTATACATTAATTATTAGCTATATATACAGTTATTTGTGTAAAAAGTACATTGATATGTGTATGTGTCTGTATGATGTCTGTATATATACGATGTGTATGTACTAATAGTATGTGTAAACTGCACTGTATACATACAGTATACTAATATATACATTTCTATATACATTGATGTAGATCATATGTATACCTTGCATATATTAACATATATGTTGACTTATTTATAACTGTATATATAACACTAATATATATATTTCTATATACATTGATGTATATGACCATGTATATATTTATTATCAGTTTATATAGTTATTAGTGTATATATACATTGATTTATGTACTATACGCATACATATATATATATTACACATATGTGTGTGTTTTGTATAGTCTTATGTGTGTATGTATATGATATGTTTGTGCTGATAACTGTATATATCATCGATAATAAGTATATTAATGGTCTTATAAATTAGTGTATATGTAAATACGTTATATATATGTATATGAGTGTGTGTATATACATATTAGTGTACATATACGCTAATACTTTATAAACTGATAATAAGTGTTTATATGGTCATAGATATCAGTGTATATAGAAAAGTATGTATGAACTTATGAATGCGTAACGGTGCATATGCATGCGCATATCAGCATATATATAACTGATAGCAAGTGTATACATATACACGTATAAACCTATCAGTATATACATATCATATATAAACACACTGTATATATAAACTGCTAACAGGTGTCTCTATAGGCATATATATTAGTGTATACAAAATGCATGATTAGTGCACATATACACAGTATATATGCACTTATCAACTTGTAAGGGTACATGTGCGTGCGCATATCAGTGTATATATTCATTGATTATTGTATATATAACTGATAGTAAGTAACTGTATAAATACACACAAACATATCAGTATATACATCTCGTATATGTATATACTCAACAGTCCAAACACAACACATATATACGTAGTTTATATATATATGTGTATGTGTGTAGTATATAAATTAGTTTACATATATGCTAGTTACTATATAAATTGATAATAAATGTTTATAATAAATATTTATATGATCATATACATCAATGCATATAGAAATGTATATATATTAGTGCATTATATATATGCAGTTATGAACTTTACACATACACACATATCAATATATACACATCGTATATATGTAGATATCACACACACATACATATCAATGTACTTTTTACATACTAATAGCTGTATATATAGCTGATAACTAATTTTTTGTATGGTTATATGCATCAGTATATATATATACATTGAAAATAATGGTATGTATTGTTATAAATCAATATGTACACAAATTGTTTTAATAGTTGTATGTATCAATGATAATAAGTACATACATGGTCTTATAAATTAGTGTGCGTACATATATATGTACACAGTATATATACACTTATCAATGTACAAGGGTGCATATACGTGCGCATATTAATATATATATACATTGATAATTATATATACCTAATAGCAAGTGTGTATATACACGCATCAGCATATCGAATATATACACACATCAGTCCATACACAACACGTATATGTGTAGTATATATATGTGTATGTGTGTATAGTATATAAATCAGTGTTAATATATGCTAATAACTGACATTGATTATAAGTATATATATGGTCATAGACATCAATAAATACACATTTGCTATCAAGTATATATACGCTGATATGCGTCCGCACATGCACCTTTACGCATTGATAATTTCATCATTTCTATATACACCGATATATATGACCACATAGACACTTATTATCAGCTTATATGATTAGCGTATATATACTCATATGTATATACGCACTCATATGCATATATATAAATATCTATATATATGTATGTATACAATAATTACCACAATTTGTGTACATATTGATGTATAGGAATATTACCATTGTTTTCAGTGTATCTACTGATGCATATAACCATTCAATGCATTAGTTATCAACAATTTATACCATTATTAATGAGTAAATTATACTACACATATATGCGTGCTGTGTATGGATTGATGTGTGTATATATACGATATGTATATATTGATATGTTTATGCATCTATGTATACAATTGCTCGCTGTCAGTTATATACAATAATCAATATATATATATGCACTGACATGTGTACGCACATACACCCTTACGCGTTGATAAGTGCATATATACTAATACATGCATTCTATATACACTGATATTTATGACCATGTGAACACTTATTCGTTGTTTATATTCACATACAGTGTGTATATATATGATATGTATATACTGATATGTATAAATTTGCTATCAGTTATATATACACTATCATGCACATGCACATGCACCCCTTACGCATTGATAGTGCATACATACATTTCTATATAGACTAATAAATATAACTATATAGACACTTTTTATTAGTTTATTATTAGCGTATATGTACACTGATATGTATATATGCGCACTCATATGCATATGTATAAAGGGTTTATGTATATACTAATGTATAAGACCAGGTATATACTTATTATCAGAGATATATACTTATTAGCTCAATTTGTGTATAAATTATTAGAACAATTTATGTATGTATTGTTTTCTGTGTATATATATATACTGATGCATATGTAAACGATTGTTTTCTGATGCATATATACCATAGTTTTCTGTGTATATATACACTGATGCTTATATATATACAGTTATTAGTTATCATCTTTATATACAGTTATTAGTTTGTAAAAAATATATTGATATGTATATGTGTGTGTGCATGATGAATGTATAGATACTATATGTGTGTGTAAAGTGCATAACTGTATATATACAGTGCATTAATTTATACATTTCTATATACATTGATGTATATGGCTATATATATACTTATTATCAGTTTATAAAGTTATTAATGTATAACTGATTTATATTCTACACACACACACTCATTCACACACAGACACACACTCACACTCACACTCATACACACACACACACACACACACACACATACACATGCACAAACACACACTCACTCACTGACTGTCACAATTATAGATACTACACACATATGCGTGTTGTGCGTGGGCTAGTATGTGTCTATATACGATATGCATAAACTGATATATTTATGCGTGTATGTATACAGTTTCTTGCTATCAGATATATACAATTATCAATATATATATACACTGCTTTGTGCATGCACATGCACCCTTATGCATTGATAGGTGCCTATTTACTATGTATGTATACACTAATGCATGCATTTTATATACACTGATATATATGACCATATATACATTTATTTGTTGTTTATATATATACAGTGAATACATACGATATGCGTATACTAAATATGCATGTTTGCATAAATGTGCTATCAGTTATATGTATACTGATATGCGCATGCACATGCACCCTTACGACTTGATAAATGCATATATACTAATACATGCATTCTATATACACTGATATTTATGACCATATAAACACTTCTTCGCAATTTATATTCATATACAGTGTGTATATATACGATATATATATATATTGATATGTTTATGCGTTTATGTAAAAATTTGCTATCACTTATATATACACTATCAGTTATATATACACATGCACATGCACATGCACATGCACATGCACCCTTACGCACATGCACATGCACATGCACCCTTATGCATTGATAGTGCACATGCATATGCACCCTTATGCATTGATAGTACATACATACATTTCTATATAGATTAATAAATATGACTATATTATATTTTTTTTAGTTTATAATTAGCGTATATGTACACTGATATGTATATATGCGCACTCATATGCATATGTAAAAAGGGTTTATATATACACTAATGTATAAAACCATGTATATACTTATTGGGTGCGGTTTGTATAAAGCTGAGGCTCTAAACAATCAAATTAGATCCCATCTTTAAATAGTATTAAGAAATATAATTTTAATATACTTATATGTGTGTATGTGTAAATGCATAACTGTATATATACAATACACTAATAAATACATTTTTATATACTTTGATGTATATGATCATATATACATTTATTATCAGTTTATACAGTTATTGACGTGTATGTATACTGATTTATATACAACACACATTCCCACTCACTCACGCACACACTCACACTTACACTCATACTCACACTCACATATATATATACTACACATATATGTGTATTGTGTATGGACTGATGTGTATATATACGATATGTATAT
Organism: Amborella trichopoda; assembly: GCF_054954075.1. NCBI lineage: Eukaryota > Viridiplantae > Streptophyta > Magnoliopsida > Amborellales > Amborellaceae > Amborella > Amborella trichopoda. The sequence continues at coordinate 18,809,495 of NC_142348.1, read as the reverse complement.
ATTGATTGGTTTATACTGTGTATGTATACACTAATGCATGTATTTATATACATTGATATATAACCATGTAGACACTATACACCATTGTTTTCAGTGTAAATACATATAAGGGTGCATATAACCATACAACACATTAGTTATTGGTGTATAAAAAATATATTGATATGTGTGTGTGTGTGATGTCTGTATACAAAGTATATGTACTGATATATTTCTGTATAAAGTACATAACTGTATATATATAGTATACTATTATATACATTTCTATATACATTGATATATATGACCGTTTATACACTTAATATCAATTTACACATTTATTAACGTATTTGTACACTGATTTGTATATGACAAACAGACACACACTCACATACTCACACTCACACTTACACTTGTAGAAATATATACTACACATAAATGAGTGTTGTGTACGGACTGATGTGTGTATATATATATGATATGTATATATGTATATGTTTATGTATGTATGTATACAGTTTCTTGCTATCAGTTATACACAATTATCAATATATTTATCGACTGATATGCGCACGCACCTACACCTTTATGCATTGATAAGTGTGTATATATTGTGTATGTATACACTAATACATGCATTCTATATACGCTATTATATATGATCATATAAACCCTTATTAGCAGTTTATCTATATATACTGTGTGCATATATATAATATGTATATACTGATATGTTTATGCGTGTATGTATAAACTTGCTATTAATTTTATATGCCCTGATATGTGCACGCACATGTACCCTTATACAATGATAGTACAAATATATATTTCTATTTACAGTGATATATATGACCATATAGACACTTATTATCAGTTTATATTGTTATTAGTGTATATGTACATTGATATGTATATATGCATACTCATATGCATATGTATAAACGGTTTATATATACACTAATGTAAGACCATGAATATACTTATTATCAGTGATATATATAATTATTAGTACAATTTATGTATGTAGTGTGTAAAACGTATAATGATATGTGTGTGTGTGACGTCTGTCTATATACGATATGTACATATTGTTGATGTATATGATCATATATACACTTATTATGAGTTTATACAGTTATTAACGTATACGTACACTGATTTATATACTACAACACACACACTCATGCTCATTCACACTCACACTCACACTCACACTCACACTCATACTCACACACACACATACACATTGACATTGACACTTACACCACACACACTCACACTCACACTCATATATATATACTACAGATATTTGCATGTTATATATGGACTGATATGTGTGTATATACGATATGTATATGCTAATATGTTTGTAAGAGTATGTATACAGTTGCTTGCTATTAGTTATATACAATTATCAAGGTATTTATAAACACTGATATGTGCACGTACATGCATACTTACGCATTAGTAGTGCATACATATATTTCTATATACACTGATATATATGACCATATAGACACTTATATCAGTTTATACAGTTATTAACGTATATATACTGACGTCACACACACATATATGAATGTATAGTTTACACTTTAATATATATAGCTGATAATTAATGTATTGTATTGTTATATGCATCAGTATTTAGAAACACTTTATATATAAGTTTATATATGCTGAGTGTGCATACATATCATAATATATGTGCTAATATAAACTAATAATAAGTTTCTATATGATCATATATAATAATGTATATATAAATGTATGTACAAATACGTAGGGGTGCATGTATATGTGCATATCAGTGTGTATAACTGATAGCAAGTGTATATATATATACATATAGTATATATATATATATATATATATATATATATATATATACATATAGTATATATATATATATATATATATATATACTACTAATAAGTGTCATTATGGTCATATATATCAGTATATATAAAATGCATGTATTAGTTACACATACACTGTATATATGTACTTATCAACACGTGAGGGTATATATATATATAAACTGCTAAAAAGTCTCTATGGTCATATATATCAGTGTATATAAAATGCATAACTACATACACTGTATATATGCACTTATCAACACGTGAGGGTGCATGTATGTATGCATATCAATATATATATATATTGATTATTGTATATAATAGATAGCAAGCAACTATATATATACATGCATAAACACATCATTATAATACATATCGTATATATATACACATCAGTCTAAACACCACGCATATATGTGTAGTATTGTGCACTATATATATGTAGTATTTTAATGATCATATACATCAATTTATATAGAAATATATATAGTGCACTGTATATATATGTAGGTATGAACTTTACACATACACATATCATTATATACAATCGTATAAATATAGACATCACAAACACATACATATCAATATATTTTTTGCACACTAATAACTGTATATATAGATGATAAATAATGTATTGTATGGTTATATGCATCAATATATATATATATATATATATATATATTGAAAATATTGGTATTTATTACTATACATTAATATAAATACAAATTGTGTTAAAAACTGTATATATAACTGATAATAAGTATATACATGGTATATACATCAATAATTATACAAATTGTGTTAAAAACTGTATATATAACTGATAATAAGGATATACATGGTCTTATAGATTAGTGTATATATATATAAACACATTATACATACGCATATGAGTGTGCGTATATACCTATCCATGTACATATACGCTAGTAACGGTATAAACTGATAATAAGTGTCTGTATGACCATATATCGGTGTATATAAAAATGTATGTATGAACTTATCAATGTATTTGGGTGCATGTGCATACGCATATCAGGGTATATATAACTGATAGTGTATACATTACACGCATAAATATATCATTATATACTGTTAATAAGTTGTTTATATATATTATTGTATAGAATACTTATATTAGTGTATATATACATACTTACACAATATATATACACTTATTAATGTAAAAAGGTGTATCTACTTGCTCATATCTATGTATATATATACAATGACAATTGTATATAACTGATAGCAAGCAAGTGTATATATACACGCATAAACATATCATATGCATCAATTCATACACAACACGCATGTGTGTGTGTCTCTGTTGTATATAAATCCATGTACATATATGTTATTAATTGTATAAACTGATAATCAGTGATATATACACTGATTTGGGCACACACATGCACCTTTACGTATTGATAGGTTCATACATACATTTTTATATACACTGATATGTATGACTTTATACACATTTATTATCATTTTATACAGTTATTAGTGTATATGTACACTGATATATATATACGCATACTTATATGCATATATATAAAGTGTTTATTTATACACTATTGTATAAGCCCATGTATTATTTATTCTCTGTGATATATATAGTTTTTAGTACAATTTATATACCTATTGATGTATAGCAATATATATCATTGTTTTCAGTGTATATAGTGATACATATAACCATTCTATACAATAATTATCAGCTATATATACAATTATTGTGTAAAAAATACATTGATGTGTGTGTGTATATGATGTTTGTATATATGTACGATGTGTATATACTGATACGTGTGTGTGTAAAATACATAACTACATATATAAAGTGCATTTATATAAATATTTCTATATACATTGATGTATATGGTCATATATACATTTATTATCAATTTATACAGTTATTAACGTATATGTTCATTGATTTATACACAAACACACATAAATATATATATGTACTACACATATATGCGTGTTGTGTATGGACTGATGTGAGTATATATATGATAAGTATATCTCTTATATACAATTATCAATGTATATATACACTGATATACGTACGTACATGCACCATTATGCGTTGATGTGTGTATATATATATATATATTGTGTGTACACTAATGCATGCATTGTATGTACATAAATGGTCTTTTACATTAGTGTATAAACACTTTATACATATCCATATGAGTTTCATATATACATATCAGTGTACACATACATTTATAATTATATAAACTGATAATAAATGATAAACTGATAATAAGTGTCTATATGGTCATATATATCAGTGCATATAAAAATGTATGTTTGAACTTAGCAATGTGTAAGGGTGCATTTGCCACATATCAATGTATATATAACTGATAGCAAGTGTATACATACACATGCAAACATATCAGTATATACATATCGTATATATACATACTATATATATACTACTAATAAGTATCTATATGGTCATATATATCAGTATATATAGAATGCATATATTGGTATACTACATAAAAAATATATATGCACTTAACAACGCGTAAGGGTGCATCTCTATGCTTATATCCTGTGTATATATACATTAATAACACGTATTTATGTGTAGTATATATATATATATTATGTGTGTGTATAAGCTTATAGTAAGTGTATGTATGGTCATATACATGAATGTGTATATGAATGTATGTAATTTGCTCTGTATTTATACAGTTATGCACTTTATACATACACCCATTTCAGTATATACATTTCGTATATATATACAGACATCACACACACACACATATCAATGTATTTTTTACACACTAACAACTGTATATATAGTTGATAACTAAAGTATTGTATAGTTATATGCATTAGTATTTACATTTATATATATATATATATATATATATATATATATATATATATATATATATATATATATATATATATATATATTCACTGAAAACAATGGTATATGTTTTTATAAATCAATACATATACAAATAGTGCTAATAACTATATATATCACTGATAATAAGTACATACATGGTCTTATACATTAGTGTATATATACATGTGCATATCAGTGTGCCTACATGTCAGTGTATATATACGCTAATAACTGTATAAACTGATAATAAGTGCTTATATGGTCGTATATATCATTCAGTGTATATTGAAATGTATATATGCACTACCAATGCATAAGGGTGCATGTGCGTGTGCATATCAATGTATATATAACAGATAGCAGGTATATACATACGTACCTAAACATATCAGTATATACATATCTTAGATATTACATACTGTATATATCTATATAAACTGCTAATAAGTGTCTTTATGGTCATATATATCAGTATATATGGACTACATGTATAAGAGTGGACATACACAATTTATATGCACTTATCAACGTATAAAGGTGCATGTTCGTGCGCATATCAATATATATGTACATTAATTATTGTATATAATTGATAGCAATCAACTGTATGCATACATGCATAAACATATTAGTATATTCATATCGTAAATATACATACAACAGTCAATACACAATACGCATATATGTGTAGTTTATATAAATATATATATGTATGTGTGTGTGTGTGTGAGTGGGTGTGTTTAGTATATAAATTAGTGTACATATATGTTAATAACATTACAAATTGATAATAAGTATTTATATTGATCTTATACATCAATGTATAGAAATATATATATTAGTACACTATGTATATGCAGTTATGAACTTTACACAAACACACACACATCATCAGTATATACATATCGTATATATGCAGACATCACATACACATATCATTGTATTTTTTACATATTAATAACCGTATATTTAGCTTATAACTAATTTATTATATGGTTATATGCATCAATGTATATATATACATTGAAAACAATGGTATGTATTGCTATTCATCAATATGTATACAAATTATTTTAATAATTGTATATATCACTGATAATAAGTATATATATGGTCTTATAAATTAGTGTATTTATAAACACATTATACATATGCTTATGAGTGTGCGTATATACATATCAGTGTACATATACAGATAATAAGAGTCTATATGGTCATATATATCAATTATATGAAAATGTGTGTATGAACTAATCAATGTATAAGGGTGCACGTGCGTGCACATATCAGGGTATATATAACTGATAGCAAGTGTATACATACACGCATAAACATATCAGTATATACATATAGTATATCTAAACACTGTATTATATGTAAATTGTTAATAAGTGTCTTTATGGTCATATATATCCGTGTACATAGAATGCATGTATTACTGTATAGATACATACATACACATTATTTGCACACTTATCAACGCGTAAGGGTTCATCTACGTGCGCATATGATATATATACATTGATAAATATATATAACTGACAGCAAGCAAGTGTATACATACACGCATAAAATATCGTATATACACACATCAGTCCATACACAACATACATATATGTGTAGTATATATATATATATATCTGTGTGTATGTAAATCTATGTATATATAAGCAAAATCCTATACAGACTGGTCATAAGTGTACATATGGTCATATACATCAATGTATATACACTTGCTATCAGTTATATATGCATGTTGTATATGGACTGATGTGTGTATATATATGATATGTTTGTTCTAATAATTGTATATATCACTGAAAATAGGTATAGACATAGTCTTATGATTTAGTGTTTATATAAACACTTTATAGATATGCATATGATTGTGCGTTGATATGTACATATACGTTAATAACTGTATAAACTGATAATAAAGATCCATATGGTCATATATATCAGTGCATCTAGAAATGTATATATGAACTTATCATTGCGTAAGGATGCATATGCATGCGCATATCGACGTATATATAATTGATAGCAAGTGTAAACACACGTATAAACATCAATGTACATAAATCAGTGTACATATATACATTAATAGCTGTATAAACATCATTAGTGTATATATATGGTCATATATGTGAATGTATATATAAATGTATATATTAGTGCACTATAGAGATATAGTTATGCACTTTACACACACACACATATATGAATGTATTTTTTAAACACTAATAACTGTATATATAGCGGATACAAAGTGTCTATATTATTGTATTTATCAATTAGTTTATATAGAAATGTACGTATGTACTACCAATGCGTAAGGGTGCATGTGTGTGTGCATATCAGTGTATATGTAACTGATAGCAAGTTTATAAATACACACATAAACATATCAGTATATATATATCTTATATATATACACTGTATATATCTATATAAACTGCTAATAAATGTCTCTATGGTCATATATATTAATGTAGATAGAATGCATGTATTAGTGTACACATACAAGACATTAGTTATTTGCTATATATAGGGTTATTAGTGTGTAAAAAATAGATTGATATGTGTGTGTGATGTTTGTTTATATACGATGTGTATATATGTATGTATAAAGTGCATAACTGTATATATAAAGTGTACTAATATATACCTTTCTATATACATTTATGTATGTGGCTATATATACACTTACTATCATTTTATACAGTTACTAATGTATATGTACACTGATTTATATACTACACACACATACTTAGACTTAGACTCAGACTCAGACTCAGACTCAGACTCAGACTCACACACACACACACTCACTCACACACACACTCTCACTCTCACTCACTCACTCACGCACACACTCACTCACACTCACTCGCACTCGCAGTCGCACTCACTTACACTCACGGATATATATACTACACATATATGCGTATTGTGTATGGATTGATGTGTGCATATATATACGATATGTATATACTGATATGTTTATGAGTGTATGTATACTGTTGCTTGCAGTTTTTGTATAAACTGATATATGTACACTGATATTTATATATGCACACTCATATGTACGTGTATAAAGGGTTTATATATACACTAATGTATAAGACCATGTATTATTATCAGTGATATATACAATTATTAGAACAATTTGTGTACGTATTGATGTATAGCAATATACATCATTGTTTTCAATGTATATACAGCGATTAGTGTGTAAAAAATACATTTATATGTGTGTGTGTGATGTTTGTATATATTCGATGTGTGTATACTGATATGTGTGTGTATAAAGTGCATAACTGTATCTATACAATGCGCTAATATATATATATATATATATATATTGATGTATCAGTTCATACAGTTATTAACGTATATGTACATTAATTTATATACTACACTCACTATCACTCACACTTACACTCACACTCACCACTCACTCATACACACACTTACACACATACACACTCACACTCACACTCATACACTCACACTCATACACACTCACACTCACACTCACATATATATATACTACACATGTTTACGTGTTGTGTATGGACTGTATGTGTATATATACGATGTGTTTATACTGATATATTTATGCGAGTATACATACAATTGCTTGCTATCAGTCATATATAATTATCAATGTATATATACATATATCAGTACACGCACATGCACCGTTATGCGTTGATAAGTGCATATATATTGTGTATGTATATACTAATACATCCATTCTATATACATTAATATATATGACCATAGTGACACTTATTAATAGTTTATATATATATATATATATATATATATATATATACAGTGTGTCTATATAAGATATGCATATACTGATATGTTTATTATGTATACACTTGTTATCTATAAACACTGATATGTGCACGCACATGCACCCGTTCGCATTGATAGTACGTACATACATTTCGATATATACTGATATATATAATTATATAGACACTTATTATCAGTTTATACAGTTTATGCCTTTATTGACGTATACGTACACTGATTTTTATATTACACACACATGCACTCACACTCACACTCACACATACACACACACATTCACACTCACACACACACTTACACTCGCACTCACACTCACACTCACTCACAATCACATTGATACTCACAAATATATATATATATACAATGTGTTTATATACGGTATGTCTATACTGATATGTTTATGCGACTATATATAAACTAACTATCAGTTATATATACACTGATATGTGCACGCACATGCACCTTTACACATTGATAGTGGATTATATGAATACACAGGTGGCTGTTGCAGCCAATATGGTAAATGAACAAATCCCCCCCCCCCCCTCCTTTGTGATTATTTTCCGCTCAATTCTTACCATTCGAATCAGTATCTTTGCTGTGAATGATTTTTCCTTCCATACACAATTTTTTGAAACAGTGATAAAACCAGTCATTATAGCAGGAGAATATTTGTTCTGGCTATCACCTCTAATCAAATAAGTCGAGGCAAAATTTCGTATTTCTTTGCATAGCATTAGGCATAAGAATGGGTTTCTTCTCTTGATGAATTGGGTACGCTAAATACCCAATTACGATAGACCATCTAAATTTTTTTCCTTATTTGTACTTGTTTTTCTTATTGTTGATGAGTTTCATCTTCATCAAGTTTGCTTGTAAATCAACAAGAGTGAAAACATCTTATCATCGAGGTAGATCTCTTTATGTTATTCGTATTTGAGATCTTGATCTTGCAAGCTTCATTTTATACAGTTGATTGTTATCAGTTATATACAATTTATCAATATTTGTGTACACATGATATTCCCACACACATGCAGCCTTACGCGTTGATAAGTGCATATATGTTGTGTACGTTTACACTAATACATGCATTCTGTATAGACTGATATATATGACCATATAGACCCTTATTATTAGTTTGTATATATATATATAGTGTGTATATATTCGACATGTATATACTGAAATGTTTATGTATGTATGTATAAACTTGCTATCAGTTATATATACACTGATATGCATGCACACATGCACCATTACGTATTGATAGTGCATACAAACATTTATATATACACCCTTATCAGTTTATACAGTAATTAACGTATATATACATTGATATGTTTATATGCACACTCATTTGCATATGTATAAAGGGTTTATGTATACACCAATGTATAAGATCATGTATATACTTTATTATCAGTGATACATAAAGTTATTAGCACAATTTGTGTACGTATTGATGTATAGTAGTATATACTATTATTTTCAATATATATATATATACTAATGCATATAAACGTACAATACGTTAGTTATCAGCTATATATACAATTATTAGTGTGTAGAAAATACGTTGATATGTGTGTGTGCTGTGAGTGTGCGTGATGTCTCTATATATACGATGTGTATATTTTGACATGTGTGTATGTGTAAACTATGTATATACAGTGTACTAATATGTACATTTCTATATATATTGATGTATATGACCATATATATACTTATTATCAGTTTATACAATTATTAACGTTTATGCACATCAATATATATACTAAACACACATTTACTCACACCCTCACACTCACACTCACTGACACAGTCACACACACTCACTTACTCACATGCAGACACTCACACTTACACTCACACTCACACTCACAGATATATATTCCATATGTATATGCATGTAGGTATACAGTTGTTTTGTATCTGTTAAGTGCAAATTATCAATGTATATGTACGCTTGTATGTGTATGCACCTTTATGCATTGATAAGTTCATAACTGTGTATGTATATACTAATGCATGCATTCTATTTACACTGATATATATTACCATATAGACACTCGTTTGCTATTTATATTTATATATATATATATATATATATATATATATATATATATATATATATATATATATATATATATATATATATATATATACAGTTTGTATATATATACAATATGTATATACTGAAATGTTTATTCGTGTATGTATAAACTTGTTATCAGTTATATATACATTGTTATGTGTACGCACATGCACCCTTTAATGTTGAGAGTGCATACATACATTTCTATTTACGTTGATATATATGACCATGTAGACTCTTATTATCAGTTTATACAGTTATTAACGTATATGTACACTGATTTGTATATACGTACACTCATATGGATATGTATAAACGATTTATATATACACTAATGTATAAAACCATGTAAACACTTATTATCAGTGATATATACAGTTATTAATACAATTTGTGTACGTATTGATGTATAACAATGTATACCATTGTTTTTAGTGTATATTTATTTACTGATGCATTTATCGTTACATAACATTAGTTATCAGCTTTATATACAATTATTTGTGTGTTACAAATACATTGTTATACGTGAGTGTGTGAGCGTTATGTCTGTATATATATGATGTGTATATATTGATATATGTGTATGTGTAAAGTGCATAACTGTATATATACACTTATTATCAGTTTATACTGTTATTAATATATATGTCACTCACACACACACACACACACTCACATAGACACACTCACTCACTCACAAACACACACACTCGCTCATACTTACACTCACACTCACACAACTAATGTATTGTATGGTTATATGCATCAGTATATAACATTGAAAACAATGGTATGTATTGCTATATATCAGCATGCACACAAATTGTTTTAATAATTGTATGTATCACTGATATTAAGTATATACATGGTCTTATACATTATACATACATATATGAGTGTGTGTATATACATATCAGTGTACATATAACCTAATAACTAATAAACTGATAATAAGAGTCTGAAAGGTCATATATATCAGTGTATATGTAATGTATGTATGAGCTTATCAATGGATAAGGATGCATGTGCGTGTGCATATCAGGGTATATATAACTGATAGCAGGTGTATACATACAAGTATAAATATATCAGCATATACATATCGAATATATAAACACTGTATATGTAACGGATGGCAAGTGTATACATACACGAATAAATATATCAGTATATACATATCGTATATTAAATACTGTATATATATATATAAACTGCTAATAAGTGTCTATATTGTCATATATATCAGTGTATATAGAATACATGTGTTATACATACTTACATACACAATATATATTTACTTATCAACGCATAAGGGTGTATCTACCTGCTCATATCAATATATATATACATGTATAATTGTATATAACTGATAGCAAACAAGTGTATACATACACGCATAAACATATCGTAAATATACCCACATCAGTTCATACACAACATGCATATATGTGTAGTATATATATATATATATATATATATACATATACGCTAATAATTGTATAAACTGATTATAAGTGTATATATGGTCATACACATAAATATATATATATTACACATATATGCTCGTTGTGTATTTTGATATTTGTATATATACGATATATATATACTGATATGTTTATGCGTGTACGTATACATTAGGTATGAGCTATATATATTGTTAATGGTGTGTAAAAAATACATTGATGTGTATGTGTGATGTATGTATAGACAATGTGTATATACTGATTTATGTGTATGTGTAAAATGCATAACTGTATATATGCAGTTATGAACTTATATATATACTGATTTATATACTACACGCACACACACGCACTCACACTCACACTCACACTCACACTCACACTCACACTTACACTTACACACACACACTCACATTCACAGTCACACACTCACAGATATATATATTACACATATATGTGTGTATATATACGATATGTTCACTGATTTATATACTACATCCATATACCCACACACACACACGAGCACTCATACTCTCACTCACACACACATTCACATCTCACTCACACTCACAGATATATATATATATTACATATATATGCATGTTGTGTATTGACCGATGTGTGTATATATATGATATGTATATACTGATATATTTATGCGTCTATGTATACAGTTGCTTGTTATCAGTTATTTATCAATATATATATGTACTGATATGCACATGCACATACACCCTTGCACGTTGATTAGTGCATATACAGTTATGAAGGTATATATGTATACTGAGTTATATACTACAACGACACACACACACGCACTCACACTCACACTCACACACTCACATTCACTCTCACACTCACACTCATACTCAGATATATATATATTACACATATATGTGTGTTGTGTATAGACTAATATGTGTATATATACACATATATACGATATGTATATACTATGTATACAGTTGCTTGCTTTTAGTTATATACAATTGTCAAAGTATATACGCACGCATATGTGCACGCACATGCATTCCATGTACTTATTAGCAGTTTATATTTATATATAGTGTGTATAGATATGATATGCATATACTGATATGCTTATACGTTTATGTATAAACTTGCTATCAGTTATATATACACTGATATGCACCCTTACGCATTGATAGTGCTTAGATATATTTCTATATAGATAGATATAAATGACCATATGGACACCTTTTATCAGTTTATACAGTTATTAACGTATATGTACACTGATATGTATATACGCACACTCATATTCATATGTTTAAAGGGCATGTATATACTTATTATCAGTGATATATCTAGTTATTAGTACAATTTGTTTACGTATTGATGTATAACAATCTATATCGTTGTTTTCGGTATATATATATATATTGATGCATATAACCATAGAATACATTAGTTATTAATATGTATAAAATACAATGTGTATATACTGATAGGTGTGTATATGTAACGTCCATAACTGTTTATATACACTGCACTAATATATAGTTTTTTACATACATTGATGTGTATGACCATATATACACTATTTATCAGTTTATATAGTTATGAACGTATATGTGCACTGATTTATATGCCACACACACACTCACACTAACACTCATACTCACACACACACACTCGCACTCGCACTCACACTCACACTTGCGCACTCACACTCACACTCGTACTCACGAATATTTATACTACACATATATGCACGTTGTGTATGGACTGATGTGTATATATATACGATAAGTTTATACTGATATGTTTATGCGTGTAGCAAACAGTTGCTTCCTATCAGTTATATACATCTATCATTGTATATATACACTGATATGTGCACACACATGCACCCTTATGTATTGATAAGTTCCTTTGTACTGTATGTGTATACACTAATACATGCATTCTACATACACTGATATAATGATCATGGAGACCTTTATTAGCAGTTTATATATATGTATAGGGTGTATGTATATAATATGTATATACTGATATGTTTATGCGTGTATGTATGAACTTGCTATCAATTATATATCTACTGACATGAGCACGCACCTGCTCTCATACGTATTGATAGTGCATACATAAATTTCTATTTACACTGATATATATAAACATATAGATACCTATTATCAATTTATAGGGTTATTAGCGTATATAAACACTGATATGTATATACGCACACTCATATGCAAATGTATAAACGGTTTTTATATACACTAATGTCTAAGACCATGTATAATTAATATGAGTTCTATATACAGTTATTAGTACAAATTTTGTACGTATTGTTGTATAACATTATATACCATTGTTTTCAGTGTATATATATATACTAATGCATTTAACTTTTCAATATACATTGATCTATATTACTGTATATACACTTATGATCAGTTTATACAATTATCAACGTATATGTACCTTGATTTATATAATACACACCACACACTCACACTCGCACTCACACACACTCACTCACACACACACTCACTCACACACACACTCACACTCACACTCACATTCATACTCACACATACACATTCACACTCACACTCAAATATATAAACTGCACATATATGCGTGTTGTCTGTGTAGTAATGTGTGTATTTATATGATATGTATAAACTGATATATTTATGTCTGTATGTATACAGTTGCTTTCTATCTGTTGTTATGTAATATTATCAATGTATATACACTGCTACGTTCATGCACATGCATCCTTACGCTGATGTGTGTATATATACGATATGTATGTACTGATATGTTTATGCGTGTATGTTATAATTGCTTGCTATCAATTAGATACAATTATCAAAGTATATATACATTGGTATGCACACACGCAAGCACCCGTACACATTGATAAGCGCATCTAAACTGTGTATGTGTACACTAATAGATACATTCTATATACACTGATATATATGATCATATAGATACGTATTTGCTGATTATATATATATACAGTGTGTATATATATATGATATGCATATACTGATATAGATATGCGTGTATGTATAAGTTGTTATCATTTGTATATACGCTGATATGCGCATATGCATTTCATATATTTCGATTTACACTGATATATTCATATACAATTATTAGCGCATATGTACACTGATATGTATATACGCACACTCAAATACATATGTACAAACGGTTTATATATACATTAATGCATAAGACTACATATATACTTATTATCAATGATATATACAATTATTAGCACAATTGGTGTACGTATTAATGAATAGCAATATATACCATTGTGTTCAGCATATATATATATATTGATGCATATAACCTTTCAATACATTAGTTATCAACTATATATATAGTTATCAGGGTATATAAAATACATTGATATGTGTGTGTGTGCGCGATGAATGTATATATATGATGTGTATATCCTTATATGTGTGTGTAAAGTGCATAACTGTATATATACAACGCTCTAATATATACATTTCTAGTTACATTGATGTATATGACCAAATATACACGTATTATAAGTTTATACAGTTATTAACATATACGAACATTGATATATATACTATACTCACACTTACATTGATATATATACTACACACACTCTCACTCACACTTACACTCACACTCAGACTCTCACACTGACACACACATTCATTCACTCACTCACACACACACACACACTCACACTCACATTCACACTCGCACACACACACTCACACTCACACTTACACTCACACTAACGCTCACAGTTATATATATTATACATATATGTATGTTGTGTATAGATTGATGTGCCTATATATACGATATGTATATACTGATAGGTTTATTCTTGCATATATATAGTTTGCTTGCTATCAATTATATACAATTATCAAGGTTTGTATACACTGGTATGCGCATGCACAAGTACTTTTACGCTTTGATAAGTGCATATATACTGTGTATGTATACACTAATACATACATTCTATATACACTGATGTATTTAACTACATAGACCCTTATTATCAATTTATATATATGCAGTGTGTATATATATACGATATGTATATACTAATACGTTTATGCATGTATGTATAAACTTGCTATCAATTATTTATACACTGATATGCGCACGAACATGCACTCTTACGCATTGCTAGTGCATACGTACATTTCTTTACACACTGATATATATGACCATATAGGCATTTATTATCAGTTTATACGATTATTAGTGTATATGTACATTGATATATATATATATATATACGCACACTCATATGTATATGTATAAAAGGTTTATGCATAGACTAATATATAAGACCATGTATATACTTATTATTAGTGATATATACAATTATTAGCACAATTTGTGTACATATTGATGTAAAGCAATATATATCATTACTTTCAGTGTATATATATATATACTGATGCATATAACTATACCACACATTAGTTATTAGCTATATACAGTTATTAGTGTGTAAAAAATGCATTGATATGTGTGTGATGTCTGTATCTATATGATGTGTATATATTGATATGTTTATGTGTAAAGTAAATAACTGTCTATATATAGTGCACTAATATATATATTTTTATATACATTGCGGTGTATGAATATATACACTTATTATTAGTTTATACAGTTATTAACGTATATGTACATTGATTTATATATTACAGATACACACACTCGTACTAACACTCACGCTCACACTCACACACTCACACTCACACACTCTCACACTCATACTTACACTCACACACACTCACACTCACACTCACAATCACAATCATCAAAATATATGCTACACATCTATGTGTGTTGTGTATAGACTGATGCGTGTTTTTGATATATTTACTCGTGTATGTATGCTTGCTATCAATTATATACAATTATCAATGTATATATCCATTGAAATACGTATGCACATGCACCCTTACGCATAGATGGTGTATACATACATTTCTATGTACACTGATATATATGTACGTACATGCACCCTTATGCATTAATAGTGCAGACATATATTTCTATTTACATTGATATATATGGCATATAATACATTAATTTATACAGTTATTAACTTATATATACGTTGATATGTTTATAGGCATACTCATATGCAAATATGTAGATGATATATATTTAAACTAATGTATAAGACCATGTATATACTTATGATCAGTAATATATATAGTGATCAACACAATTTCTTTATGTATTGATGTAAAGCAATATATACTATTTTTTTCAGTGTATATAACCATATAATACATTAGTTATCTGTTATACATTAGTCATACTGATGCATATTACAATACAATACATTAGTTATCTACTATATAAAAAGTTATTAGTGTGTGAAAAATACATTGCATTGTGTGTGTGTGCGTGATGTCTGTATATATACGATGTGTGTATACTGATATGTGTATATGTGTAAAGTGCATAACTGTATATATACAATGCACTAATATATGCATTTCTATATATATTGAAGTATATGACCATATATGCACTTATTATCAATTTATACAGTTATTAATGTATATTTCCACTGATTTATATACTACACACACACTCACACAATCATCAAACACTCACTCATACACAAATACACACTCACACTTACACTCACACAGACACACACACACTCACAGATATATATACTACATATATATGAGTGTTCTGTATGGCATGATGTGTGTATAGATACGATATGTATAAACTCATATGTTTATGCATGTAAGTACACAGTTGCTTGCTATCTGTTATATACATATATCAATGTACATATACACTGCAATGCGCACGCACATCACTCTTACACGTTGATACGTGCATATATATCATCTAATGTATATAAAATACGTGTATTATTTAGTGTATACATACACAATATATATGCACTTATCAACGCGTTAGGGTGCATGTGCGTACGCATATCAGTGTATATATACATTGATAATTGTATATAATTGATAACAAGCAACTATATAAACAAATAATAAGTGTATATATATGGTCATAAACATCAACGTATATAGAAATGTATATATTAGTGCACTGTATATATATAGTTATGCACTTTACACAAACACACATACGTATATATACAAACATCACACACATGTATCAATGTAGTTTTTATACACTAATAATTATATAGATTGCTGATAACTAATGTATTGTATGGTTGTATATATATAGACTGATGCATATAATCATACAATAAATTAGTTATAAGCTATACATATAATTATATGTGTGTAAGAAATACATTCATATGTGTATGTGAAAGCTGTATATATACGAAGTGTATATACTGATCTGTGTGTATGAGTAAAGTTTATAACTGCATATATATAATGCACTAATATATATACATTTCTATATACATTGATGTATATGATCATGTAAACACTTATTATATAATTATACAATTATTAGCGTATATGTGCACTGATTTTTATAATACACACATATACACACACATATTTATAAATATAGATATTTATATAAGAAAAAGTCTTCCCAACGCTTATAAGCTAAAATGAACAGTGATTTAGCCTACCCTCATCACCATCCAAAGTTAATCGCACGGTCACTATTGTTTGTAGTATTTCATTTTTCATTTTTTTACAAATCAGAATGTTCTGAAAATTGGTACGTGTGTACATCTTAGTGAGCGCATGTAATAAAAATATAAAAATAATAATTCATGAAACAAAAATTGACCAAAGTACCCCCGAAACATTTAGGGGGTATTTTGATCAATGTTTTTCATGTAAAACATTGTTTTGATATTTTTCATAGATTTGCCTATTTTTTATGAACATACGCTCCAAAGGTCATTCTAATTTGTAAAAAAAATGAAAAATGAAACACTACGAG
This sequence comes from Amborella trichopoda, assembly GCF_054954075.1. NCBI lineage: Eukaryota > Viridiplantae > Streptophyta > Magnoliopsida > Amborellales > Amborellaceae > Amborella > Amborella trichopoda. The sequence continues at coordinate 18,790,457 of NC_142348.1, read as the reverse complement.
ACAATCTTAACCATGCGATGAACTTTTGAAGGTGATGAGGGTAGGCGAAATCACTATTCATTTTTGCCTATAGCCATTTTTTAGTATCTTTGTTTATATAAACTACATATATATGTGTGTTGTGTATTGACTGTTGTGTATATATATATATATAATATTATACTGATATGTTTATGTGTGTATGTATACATTTGTTTGCATATATATTGCGTATGTGTACACTAATACATGCATTCTATATACACGGATATATTCCATAGAGACACTTATTAGCAGTTTAAATAGATATATACAGTATGTATATACTAATCTATTTACGTGTGCATGTATCTGTTATATATACAATGATATGTGCACGCACATGCACCTTTATGGATTGGTAGTGCATACATATATTTCTATATACACTGATTGATATATATGACCATATATGCACTTATTATCAGTTTATACAGTTATTAGCATATATTTACATTGACATATATGCCTATGTATAAAGTGTTTATGTATAAGACCGTGTATGTATTTATTATTAGTGTATACATGCGCAGTATATATATACACATATCAACGCATAAGGGTGCATGTGCGTGTGCTTATCAGTATATTTATACATAACAAATAGCAAGCAAGTGTATACATACATGCATAAATATATCAATATATGCATATCTATATATACACACTTCAGTCCACACACAACACACATATATGTGTAGTATATGTATATTTATATGTGTGTATGTGTGCATGTGTGTGTGTGTAGTACATAAATCAGTGAACATATACGTTAATAACTGTATAAATTGATAATATGTGTATATATGGTCATATACATCAATGTATATATAAATGTTTATATTGGTGCATTGTATATATGCAGTTATGCACTTTACACATATACATGTATCAATATATACACATCATATATATACAGACATCACATACACACACATATCAATGTATTTTTTATGCATTAATAACTGTATATATAGCTCATAATTAATGTATTGTATGGTTATATGCATCAGTATATACACTGAAAAACAATGATATATATTGCTATACATCAATATGTACATTAATTGTGTGCTAATAATTGGTCCTATACATATACATATCGTATAGCGGAGCACAACATCCTTTATTATCCCATTTCACATGTTAGGTGTAGCTGGTGTATTCGGCAGCTCCTTATTCAGTGTTATTCATGGTTCCTTGGTAACATGTAGTTTGATCAGGGAAACAATTGAAAATGAGTCTGCTAACTGATTCTATCAAGAGGAAGAATACACACCGTATATACATATAAACTGTTAATAAGTGTCTATATGGGTCATATATATCATCTAATGTATATAAAATGCATGTACTAATTAGTGTATACATACATAGTATATATGCACTTATAAACGCATAAGGGTACATGTGCATACGCATATCAGTATATATATACATTGATAATTGTATATAATTGATAGCAAGCAACTGTAGAAACATATAATAAGTGCATATATGATCATAAACATCAATGTATTTAGAAATGTATATATTAATGCACTGTATATATACAGTTGTGTACTTACACAAACACAAATTAGTATATACATAATGTATATATACAGATATCACACATACACGCATATCAATGTAGTTTTCATACACAAATGACTATTATATGGTTTACATACATCAATATATATATATATATATATATATATATACATATATATATATATATATATATACACACTGAAAACAATGGTATATATTGTTATACATTAATACGTACAAAACTTGTGCATGTGCGTACACATATTATCATATATATAACAGATAGCAAGTGTATACATTGATGTATCCATATATACACTTATAACCAGTTTATACAGTTTTTAATGTATATGTACATTGATTTATACACTACACATATATGCGTGTTGTGTATAGACTGATGTGTATATATATAATATGTTTATGCGTGTATGTATGCACTAGCTTGCCATTAGTTATATACATTTATCAATGTATATCTACACTAATATGCATACGTAGATGCACCCTTACGTATTGATAAGTGCATATATACTGTGTATATATGTATTTATACGTTAATACATGCATTTTATGTACACTCATATATATGACCATAAAGACACTTATTAACAGTTTACATATAATGCAGTGTTTACATATACAATATGTATATACTGATATATTTATGGGTGTATGCATATACTTACTATTAGTTATATATACCCTGATATGCACATGTACATGCACCCTTACGTATTGATAAGTTCATACATATATTTCTACATACATTCAATATATAAACACTTATTATCATTTTATACATAGTACACTGATATGTATATACGTACACCGATATGCATATGTATAATGTGTTTATTTTTATATATCCACTAATCTATAAGACCATGTATATACAGTTATTAAAATAATTTGTCTACATATTGATGTATAACAATACATATCATTGTTTTCAGTGTATATATATAACTATACAATAAATAGTTATAAGCTATATATACAGTTATTCGTGTGTAAAAAAAATATTGATACGTGTATGTGATGTCTATAGATATACGATATGTATATACTGTTATGTGTGTTTGTTTAAAGTTCATAACTGCATTTTTATATACATTGATGTATATGATCATATAAACACTTATTATCAATTTATATAGGTATTAGCGTATATGTACACTGATTTATATATTACACACACACACATATATATTGATATAAACTACACATATATACGTGTTGTGTATTGACAGTTACGTGTATATATACGATATGTATATATTGACATGTTTATACGTGTATGTATACAATAGCTTGCAATCAGTTATCTACATTAATCAATGTATAGATACACTGATACGCGCATGCACATGTACCCTTACCCGTTGATAAGTGCATATATACTGTGTATGTGTACTACATGCATTTTATATGCATTGATATATATGACCATAGAGACATTTATTAGTAGTTTATATAAGTATATAATGTGTATATATAAGATACGTATATACTATGTTTATGTACACTTACTATCTGTTATATATACACTGATATGCATGCACCCTTACGCACTGGTAGTGCATACATACATTTCTATATACACTGATTGATATATATGACCATATGGGCACTTATTATCAGTTTATATAGTTATTAGCATAAATGTACACTGACATGTAAGCACACTGATATGCATATGTATAAAGTGTTTATATATACTCTAATGTATAAGACCATGTATATACTTATTATCAGTGATATATATAATTAGTGGCTCAATTTTTGTACGTATTGATTTATAGAAATATATACGATTGTTTTAGTTTATATATATATATACTAATGCATATAACCATACAATACATTAGTTATCATCTATATATACAGTTATTAGTGTGTAAACAATACATTGATATGTGTGTATGTGTGATGTCTGGATAAATACGACGAGTATATACTGAAATGTGTGTGTGTGTAAATATGTGTAAAGTGCATAACTGTATATATATAATACACTAATATATACATTTATATACACATTGTTGTATATGACTATATATAAACGTATTATTAGTTTATACCAGTGGTTTAATAAACGGATTGGTGCCCCGGATCGGGCACCCAAAAAACCCATCTGGATCAGTGAATCGTCGATCCGGATTGGGAATCGGTCAAGTCGGTCGGATTAATCCTTATAAAAAATCTAAAATAATTATTATAAATTATTATAAATTTCTTTTTTAGGAATTTAATTGGAAATCAGGGTACTACATTATTAACTTTTATTTTTTTCATCAATGTACGAATATTGAGATGTTCTTTCCATATATGAACTTATTTTAACCATTAATTTATATCACACAGTAGAAAAATCAAGGAATTATCATGGATGAATTATATAATCATACATAGACTACAATAAAGAAAGGTTTAAATTGATGAAAAAATGGCTACCAAAATCTCGAATTGAAGGAGAACCTTAATTATTTAAAAAAAACCCAAAATATTACAACCTAACTAACTATAATTCAAAATTACTGAAATTGAAATTGTTGGTTTACATTTTGTCATTATTTTATGATACAAATAATAACAAATTCAAAATATCTTATAATATCATCTGATGTAAAATACACTATTGACAACTATAAGAAAAATAGTACATTGTATAATTTATAATGCAAATAAATAAACAAAATAAAAGACTTGGTTATTAATGTAGAACGCGGACAAATTTTCGAACCTTTTATTTTATTTTTTACAAGAATACTTGTTATATTATCTTTTATTTTTTTGACAAAAGCTTTTTCTTTTTGATAATAAATAATTGTTGTATTATCTTTTATTATTTCTGACAAGAACCTTTTATTTATTTTTTTGATAAGAAATGTTTGTCGTGTTACCTTTTTTTTTGTTTTAACAATAACCTTTTTTTTTGTGACAAGAAATGCTTATTGTATTACCTTTTTTTTTTATAAGAACATATTTTTTTTTGGAGAATATTACCTTTTATTTTTTTGACAAAAACCTTTTATTTTTTTGACAAAAAAAGGAAAATTGACAAGAATAGAAATTGATAAGAACCTTTCTTCTTTGTTTTGACAAAAGGTAAGATAAGAAAAAAACAAAGGTGCAAAAGCGAGCTCCATGTGGAGATTCGAACCACCAACCTCCATGTATATGACGTTCACGCTAACTAGTAGACCACATGCCACGGTGTGATGTAAATAGCCCAAATAAATTAGTATAATACATTGTTGTTTCCTTTTATTCATTGTTCTTCACAATATCCCATATCGAAAAGGTGGGAGTAAACTCAAGCGAATAAATACTTCCTTGCACATCTAACATGTAACACGCGCGAACCAAGCCGAAGTCCCTTGGTCAGCACCACGTGACGAGTTTGGTGTACCGTAGGATCATTGGTCCATTTTAACACACGGATTACTATAGCAGAATCGTTGGATTACTATAGCAAAACCTCCCATACACATTAGAATTGGGCGATTAATGATGTCATATAGTGAGTGTACCGTGCTGAATCGCCGGTTCTTCTCTAGAGCTAGGCGATTCAACGTGTTTTAGTGAAATCGACACGGGCATGCCGATTCCCGTGCTGACTCGACCGAGTCCGTTGCGACTTGTTGATTTTTAAATCACTGGTTCATACAGTTATTAACATATATGTACACTGATTTATATACTTCACACACACAATATATATATATATATATATACACACACTACACATGCGTGTTATCAATGTATATATACACTGATATGCGCAAGTAGATGCACCCTTACATGTTGTTAAATGCATATATATTGTGTGTGTATACACCAATACATACATTCTATATACACTGATATATATATGACCATATAGACACTTATTAGGAATATATTTATATACAATGTGTATATATATGATATGAATAATTGATATGTTTATGCGTGTATGTATATATTTGCTATTAGTTATATATACGATGATATGTGGCAAATGCACCATTACGCATTGATAAGTTCAAACATACAATTCTATATACACTGATATATATGACCATATAGACACTTATTATTAATTTATACAGTTATTAGCATATATGTATACTGATATGTATATAAGTACACTCATAAGCATATGTATAGAGTGCTTATATATACACTAATATAAAAGACCATGTATGTATATAGAATGCATGTAATAGTGCATACATACACAATATATATATACACATATCAATATGTAAGGGTGCATGTGCATGTGCATATCAGTGTATATATATATTAATAATTGTAGATAACAGATAGCAAGGAAGTGTATACGTACACGTATAAACCTATCAATATATACATATCGTATATATCCTCACATCAATCCATACACAACACGTATATATGTGTAGTATATGTATATTTATATGTGTGTGTGTGTATGTAGCATATAAATCAGTGAAAAAATATGCTAATAACTGTATTAACTGATAATAAGTGTATATATGGTCATATACATTAATGTATATAGAAATGTTTATATTAGTGCACTGTATATATAGGTGATAATTAATATATTGTATGGTTATATGCATCAGTATACACACTAAAAACAATGGTATACATTGCTATACATCAATATGTATACAAATTGTGCTGATAATTGTATATATCGCAAAGAAAAAGTAATACATGGTCTTATACATTAGTGTATAATAAACACTTTATATATATGAGTGTGCATAAATATATATCATAATATATATACGCTAATAACTATATAAACTGATAATAAGTATTTATATAGTCATATATATCAGTGTATGTAGAAATGTATGTATGAACTTATAAATGTGCAAGGGTGCATGAGCTTGCGCATATCAGTAGGGGTATCCTCTATTTTCTCATTCTCGTGTTCAGTTGTTCCTGAGCATGGGTTTCGGTAGGCTGGACCGAACGCGAGTCAAAACTGGACTAGTGTAGGTGCGTCAAACTAGGGACGCCTTGCCACAGCCGGATACATAGGAATATTGCTGCTTCGTTAGGTATTCGAGAGACCATGATGTCCAGTTTTTGGGTGCTGGATTGGGTGCATCGGTTGGACCGAGGATTATTTACCAATGAACAGGTGGTCCCCGGGAGGGGCACTCTTTCTCCAGATCCGGATACCTAGTTCTGAAAGCGGCTATATTGTGTGTATTTGAACTTTGAAAACCCTCATTAATGCTTCTCTTTCTTCCCCATGGGTGGCCTTAAATGAAAAAGAGGGTATATATCACTGATTATCAGTTTATACAATTAATAGTGTATATGTATATGGATTGATATGCTACACACACACAAACAGACACACACACACACATACATATATATATGTGTATATATATATATGCTACATATATATGCGTGTTGTGTATGGTGTGGTGTGTGTGTGTATATACGATATGTTTATGCTGTATATTTATGTGTATTATCAATGTAGATTTACACTGATATACGTATGTACATTCACCCTTACGCGTTGATAAGTGCCTATATACAGTGTATGTATACACTAATACATGCATTCTATATACACAGATATATATAACCATAGAGACACTTATTAGTAGTTTATTTATATATAGTGCGTATATATAAGATATGTATATACTGATTTGTTTATGTGTATATATAAACATTTGTTATAAGTTATATACACTGATATATATGACCATAGAGATACTTATTATCAATTTATATAGTTACTAGTGTATGTATACATTGATATGTATATACACACACTCATATGCATATGTATAAAGTGTTTATACATATACTAATATAAAAGACCATGTATGTATATAGAATTCATGTATTAGTGTATACATATACACAATATAGATATATATATATATATATATATATATATATATATATATATATCAACATGTAAGGGTGCTTGTGCGTGCGCATATCAGTGTAACAGATGGTAAGCAACTGTATAAGTACATGCATAAACATATAAGTATATACAAATCGTACATATACTCAAAACAGTCGATACACAACATGCATATATGTGTAGTATATATATGTATATGTATATGTGTGTATGTTGGTGTAGTATATAAATCAATGAACATATATACTAATAACTGTATAAACTGATAATAAGTGTACATATATGATCTGCTTGATGGTTCTTTCTTCTCTATTATAGTACTGCTTTTGCTTCTTTCATGCAAATATGGAGTGAAATTTCTGGAGCTTTACTTGTGGTTTGCAATTTTATTAAGTAGCTTTTTCTTAACACACACACACTTTTGCTTCATTCATGCAATATGGAGTGAATTTTCTGGAGCTTGACATGTGGTTTACGATTTTATTAACTTTTTCTTTACACACACACACACACACACCACACACACATACTAGCACTCACACTCACACTCACACTCACGCTCATGCTCACGCTCACGCTCACGCTCACGCTCACACTCACACTCACATTAATGTATAAGAATGGGTTTATATATACACTAATGTATAAGATCATGTATATACTTATTATCAGTGATATATACAATTATTAGCTCTATATGTCTACGTATTGATGTATATAAGCATAAAATACATTAGTTATCCGCTATATGTATAGTTACTAGCGTGTAAAAATACATTGATATTTGTGTGTGATGTCTGTATATATACGATGTGTATGTATGGAATTCTGTGTATGTGTAAATAACTGTATATATACAATGCATTAATATTTATATTTTTATATACATTGATGTATATGACCATATATACACTTATTATTTTAGTCTATAAATTTATTAACATATATGTACACTGATTTATATACTACATACACACACACACACTCACACTCACACTCACACACACTCACACTCGCACACACTCAGTCACACTCACACTCACACTAGCACTCGCACATTAGTTATCAGCTATATATATAGTTATTAGTGTGTAAAAATAATATTGATATGTGTGTGTGTGTGTGATGTCTGTATAGATGCGATGAGTATATATTGATATGTTTGTGTGTAAAGTGCATAGTGTGTAAAATGCATAATTGTATATATACAGTTATTAGTGTGTTAAAATATATATGTTTCTATATACATTGATGTATATGACCATATATATACTTATTATCAGTTTATACGGTTAGTAACCTATATGTTCACTAATTTATATACTACACACACACATGTATACACACAAACACACACACACAATCTCACTCACACAATCTCACTCACACTCACACTCACACTCACAAATATATATACTATACGTGTAGGGACTGACATGTATATATACGATATATATATACTTATATGTTTATGCATCTATGTATACAGTTGATTGCTTCCAGTTATATACAATAATCAATGTTTGTATACACTGATATGTGCACGCACATGCACCCTTACACGTTGATAAGTGCGTATATACTGTGTAGGTTTACACTAATACATGCATTCTGGATAGACTGATATGTATGACCATATAGACCATTATTATCAGTTTGTATATATATATAGTGTGTATATATATACACTGATATGCACACGCACACGCATATGCACACGCACATGCACCCTTACGCATTGATAGTGGACACACTCACACTCACACTCACACTCACAGATATATATTCTACACCTATATGCATATTCTGTGTGGACTGATGTGTGTATATATACGATATGTATATACTATATGTTTACACATGTATGTATACAGTTGCTTTGCATCTGTTAAGTACAATTATCAATGTATATATACACCGTTATGTACACGTACATGCACCCTTACGCATTGATAAGTGCGTATATACTATGTATGTATACACTAATACACGCATTCTATCTACACTGATATATATGACCATATAGACACTCATTAATTGTTTATGTATATACACAGTGTGTATATATATACGAAATGTATATACTGATGTGTTTATTCGTGTATGTATAAACTTGTAATCAGTTATATATATACATTATTATGAGCACGCGCATGCACCCTTAAGCATTGATAGTGCATACATACATTTATATTTACATTGATATATATGGCCATGAGGACTCTTATTATCAGTTTATACAGTTATTATCATATATGTACACTGATATTTATATACACACACTCATGTGCATATGTATAAACGGTTTATATATACACTAATGTATAAAACCATGTAAACACTTATTAGCAGTGCTCTATATAGTTATTAGTACAATTTATGTACGTATTGATGTATAGCAATGTATACCATTGTTTTCAATGTATATTTATTTACTGATGCAATTATCGTTACATAACATTAGTTATCAGCTTCATATACAGTTATTAGTGTGTTAAAAATACATTATTATAAGTGAGTGTGTGAGTGTTATGTCTATATATATATGATGTGTATATACTGATATGTGTGTATGTATAAAGTGCATAACTCTATATATACAGTGCACTAATATATACATTTTTATATACATTGATGTATATGACTATATATATACTTATTATCAGTTCATATTATTATTAATATATATGTACACTGATTTATGTACCACGCACTCACACTCACACTCACAGTCACACACACAATCACACTCGCACACATACATACACACACACTCACTCACACAGACGTACTCACTCACTCACATACACACACACACTCATACTCTCGCTCTCACTCACACTTACACACACTCACACAACTAATGTATTGTATGGTTATATGCATCAGTATATATATATATATATATATATATATATATATATATATACATTGAAAACAATGGTATGTATTGCTATATATATATGTGTACACAAATTGTTTTAATAATTGTATGTATCACTGATAATAAGTATATACATGGTCTTATACATTATACATACGCATATGAGTGTGCGTATATATATATCAGTGTACATTTAAGCTAATAACTGATAAACTGATAATAAATGTCTATGTGGTCATATATAATGTATCTATGAGTAATGTATGTATGAACTTATCAATTTGTCTACGTAATATATGTATGAACTTATCAATGCATATGCGTGTGCATATCAGGGTGTATGTAACAGATAGCAAGTGTATGCATACACGCATAAATATATCAATATATACATATCGTATATATAAACACTGTATATGTTACTGACGGCAACTGTTTACATACACGCATAAATATATCAGTATATATATATCGTATATTAAACACGGTATATATACACATATAAACTGTTAATAAGTGTCTATATTATCATATATATCAGTGTATATAAAATACATGTATTATACATACTTACATACACAATATATTTTTACTTATCAACGCGTAAGGGTGCATCTACGTGCGTATATCGGTATATATATACATGTATAATTGTATATAACTGATAGCAAGCAAGTGTATATATACACGCATAAACAAATCGTAAATATACCCACATCAGTCCATACACAACATGTATATATGTGTAGTCTATATATAAATGTATGTGTGTGTAGTATATAAATCAGTGTACATATACGCTAATAACTGTATAAACTGATAATAAGTGTATATATGGCCATACACATAAATATATATGTATACTAGACATATATGCTTGTTGTGTATTTTGATGTTTGTATATATACGAAATGTATATATTGATATGTTTATGCGTGTACGTATACATTAGGTATGTGTACGTATACATTAGGTATCTGCTATATATATTATTATTTGTGTGTAAAAAATACATTGATGTGTGTATGTGTGATGTCTGTATAGACAATGTGTATATACTGATATACGTATGTGTGAAGTGCATGACTGTATATATACAGTTATGAACATATATGTACACTGATTTATATACTACACACACACACACACATACTCACATTTACTTTCACACACACACACACACACTCACTCACAGTCACACTCACACTCACAGATATATATATTACACATATGCGTGTTGTGTATGGATTGATGTGTGTATGTTTATGATATGTACACTGATTTATATACTACATCCATATACCCACGCACACACACATGCACTCACACTCTCACTCACACACATGCACGTTCATAGTCACAGTCACAGTATAAGATATATCTATATATTACATATATATGCGTGTTGTGTACGGACTGATGTGTATATATATATGATATGTATATACTGACATATTTATGCATCTATATGTACAGTTGCTTGCTATCAGTTATTTACAATTATCAATGTATATATACACTGATATACGCACGCACATACACCCTAATGTGTTAATTAGTACATATACAGTTATGAAGGTATATATGTACACTGAGTTATATACTACACCCACAGACACTCTCACTCACACTCACACGCACACTCACACTCACACACTCACACTCACACTCACACATATATATATTACACATATATACGATATGTATATACTGATATAGTTATGCGTCTATGTATACAGTTGCTTGTTATCACTTATATAAAAATATCAAAGTATATACGCACGCATATGTGCACGCACATGCATTCCATGTACTTATTAGCAGTTTATAATTATATGCAGTGTGTATATATACGATATGCATATACTGATATGCTTATATGTTTATGTATAAACTTGCTATCAGTTATATATACACTGATATGCACACACACATGCACCCTTATGCATTGATAGTACTTACATATATTTCTATATAGATCGATATAAATGACCATATGGACACCTTTTATCAGTTTATACAGTTATTAGCGTATATGTACACCGATATGTATATATGCACACTCCTATTTATATGCTTAAAGGGTTATATATACACTAATGTATAAGACCATGTATATACTTATTATCAGTGATATATACAGTTATTAGCACAATTTGTTTACGTATTGATGTACCGTTGTTATCAGTGTATATATATATATATACATATGCATATAACCATACAATACATTAGTTATTAGTATGTATAAATACATTTATATGTGTGTGTGTGTGTGATATCTGTACATATACAATGTGTATATACTGATATGTGTGTATGTGTAAAGTGTATAACTGTTTATATACAGTGCACTAATATATATATTTTTATATACATTGATTTGTATGACCATATATACATTTATTATCGGTTTATACGGTTATGAACGTATATGTACACTGATTTATATACTACACCCACATACTCACACACACACACACACACATACACACTCACTCACACACACACATACACACTCACACTCACACTCACATTCACTCACACTCACATACACATTCACACTCACACTCACACTCACACTCACACTCACACTCACACTCACACACACACCTCACACTAACACTCACACTTCCAGATATATATAATACACATATGTGCGTGTTATATATGGACTGATGTGAGTATTTATATGATATGTATAAACTGATATGTTTATACGTGTATGTATATAGTTGCTTGTTATCAGTTATATACAATTGTGAATGTATATATACACTGCTATATACATGCACACACCCTTACCTTGTTGATAAGTGCATATATACTGTGTATATGTATACTAGTACATGCATTCTATATACACTGAAAAATGTGACCATATAGATACTTATTATATATATATATATATATATATATATATATATATATATATATATATATATATATATATATATATATATATATATATATATATATATAGGCCTAATGTACAACTTTATAGGGCTTCAACTGTCCATGATATATGACTCTAAACTATTTATTATATGGTCCGTGATGCATGACTCTAAAATGTCTATAACTAGGTCCACAACATATGACCTAAAGCATCATCACATACTTCATGTATGACTATAAACTACAGTACTCCTTAGAGTCTTATGACTCCAAGTAAAGTGCATCGTACCCATTTTAAGGGTGTGGAAGGGTTTTAGATAGTCCTTCCTGTATGACTATACACGACAGTACTCCTTAGAGTCGTATGACCAAGCATCGGCTACCCATACCTTTTATAAGGGTGTGGAAGGATTTTATATACAGTCCTTTCTATATCACTATAAACTATAGAAAATCTTCGTGTCTTACGACACCAAGCATCGCCTTACTCTTTTGTTGTAGGGAAGGCTTCAACACAACTCCCTCCCTATTCCTTTCCAGAGCACTAATTGGGGTGTAGTTTGTTTAAATATGAGGATGCTACGAAAATACCTTTGAATTTCATAAGGCAATGGACGCTACCAAACCAAGAGATAGGATGCTTGAAAAAAATATATATATTTTCCATGTCAAAGGAAAGAAAGGCATAAGCAAGTTTATACATGCCACCAAGAGTTAAAATATATACACAAGACCATAAAGCCTTTTGTCTTCTCAAAAGAAAAAGAAAATAAAAAGTACAGGAAAAGTGCATCAAGCACCCCTAAAGCACCTATGCCAGCACCTTCTCCTTCATTTGCGTCCTAGAAGTCCCATGGTTTTCCTTTGCTTCATTAAGACTATTTAAGGATTCCTCGAAATTTTCAGCGACATTATTCGCACGCTGCACAACTGTGAAGAGATCAGGAGCTTCAAGGTCGTTCTTCTCATTAAGATTAACCATGTAAGCCTCCTGCTCATGGAGCTCCCTCTTCTGAGCCTCAAGAAAGGTTTTTGCCCATGCAATGTTCTTCAACATAATCTGTTGGTGAACCTATGCTGTTACAGATTGAGCCTTAAGTTCTTCTACCCTAGCTTTAACTACTTAAAAGTCTTAATCAGCTTCTAGGATATCACATCGATGATTTTCAACTGCCAATTCCCTTGAGGAGATGACTTTAGGGAACACAGTAACCAAAGCCTCTTGAGCGAAAGCAACTTCCTTAGGCATCTTGAACAATCTTGTTCACCGGTTCACGAAGCTTCTCTTTGTTAGCCCCCCATGAACCTGCAACTGATATCAGTTGGGACATAGAAGTTGAAGTTGTCCTCAGGTCTGCCAATGAATAGTTGCCCAAAGATTTAAAATGGACCTCACCACTTCTTGACCCATCTTCTTCTGCCCTTCCCCTAGGTTTGTCGAATACTTCATCGTGGATTGAACCAAGGCCTCTAGAAGAGCAGGAATAATGACCAAACCCGTTTCAAGGTTAATGGCCTACACCTCAAGAACTTTTGCTTCATTTGGCTCAGGAACATTGACCTCAACCAATGGAGGAGGAACAACATCAGTCTCATTGGACTCGAGAGCATAGGCTGTAGAAATGTTAGCCTCAGCTAATAAAAGAGGTTGAGCATTGACTTCACTTGGCTCAGTCGAGGGAGGAGTAGCAACCAAGACTTCTGCTTCAGTGATAGGAATCTCAGCAGAAATAGTAGATGGTGTCTCGGCACCAATGCTGGTAAGCATGGGCACAGGAGTATCATCCGGGGGAGTGAGCAAAGAAGTCCTTGTAGAAAGCCTAAAAGTTAGAAATGAAAATAGTTATGTAAAGAAGTATTGCAGCATGATGGTTCAATCAAATGCCTGAGGAGCTGGCTTTGTCCATGGGAAGTATATAAATAGGGAATGGCAGACTTACATAAGAACGAGAGCTCAGGATGTGGAGGTTGAATGAAAGCAAAATATTTGTTATTGCTACAATACTGACAGACACCTCAACCTGAGACAAACCTTCTCTATAAGGCTGGGGAGAAACACCACTATTAGACATCATGATCATAAGGCATGGGGATATTCTCAACCATAGGGCCATTCCCCTGATTTTCCTTAACTACTCCTTAGTGGGAGGCTCGATCTTTGTAATACCCATGTGGCTCTCACTTGGGGCATGGCTGGAAGAAGAACCTTCATCACGCTTGGGTAAGCCAGGAATACCTTTTAGTGCATTTATTACCTCTTCGTCATTATCAAAAGAAGTTGCTTGCTTGGTTCATCAAAGACAAAAAAATCCTTCTCCTTGTGGTTATGTCCCATGAACTGGAGAAAATGGTGGCATAGGTGATGGAGAATGGGTGTCCAGCTCAATCATCTCAATCCTCTTCTTCTTAGCTATGCTTTTTTAGCATAGGAAAGGAGAAAGACTCAACTTCTCAGGAGGTATATCCTTCTTACTCCTCTTCGGAGGAATGGACATTGGATCACTGATTGCATGAATGTGAGCATTTGAGATATTCGTTAATTGAGAGCTCCGTGTTCTACCCTCAGAAACCAATTTGGTAGCTAGTTCCTTGAGAGATGACTCTGAAGGCTAGATGCTACTTAATTTTCTTTTTCCCTTACCCTTTGGATCGTCTTCATGATGTTCCGATTTTATAATAGGAGCATTTGATTCCTTGCAAGGAACCTTTGAAGCGGAAGGACTTTGAGCCTTCCTTTACCCTTAGCCAGTGGCTCAGTCTTTGGATGTGCAAAACTTATGGCTAGGTTCTTCAGCTCTCTTTCTTAAAGGAGACGGAGTCCTAGCTTTTCTTTTAACTTTGGATTTTCCTTTGGGAGTAGAAACTTTAGGATATTCCATGGATTTGGCATGCCTGGGGTCAACCACCATTTTGATGTTTCAAACGAGAGGGTGTGAAATCTCTCTTGAACCCCTAGCTGGTTGGCAAACAATTTGGCTAGGTGATGATAGAAGGAATCCCTACCTTCATCCATTTGTTCCACTGTGAACTCAATGTCCATACGATGTTCATACGATGTTCAACACTGAGGGTGTTCCAGTCAAAAGGAAAACTCATTCCACTGTCCAGTAGCTAGAGCCATCAGCGATGTGACTCTTAAAATTGGTTACTATCTTCCCATCAAGCCGGAACATGGGCATGCTCTGCACCGATTGAACATAATGGCCTCTTTGTGACCTGTGGTACCAATATTTTCCATAATGGGGAACAATGAACTTGCACACATGGTTAATCGTGGTGCAAGAATCCCACACAGTCTTTACACTATTCTAGTGCCAATTTGCTTGTAAATGATAAGGGGCAGTGTTAGTTCCTCCTGTGCTGCCATATGCATTGGTGAGGACTGTATAATTCGATCATCTTCTTGATGCCAACTTGGTGTGGGAGTGTGGCACCATGAACACTTAGGAGATACATTAACTCCCGATGGCTAGTTGGGTCATTGTCAACCTGAGATCCATACTCATCTTTGAAAAGACGGTCAGTTGGGCCCCCAATGGGAAAGGGCTTGCCCTAAAAAAAATTTTATCACCTCGGAAAAGCTTCCTCGCATTATTATCGGATTGGAAAACAACCTTGTGTCCCATTTAGTGCAGCAAAAATGGGAAGGTGCTGGAATCGATGTCGCTTGCTAGATGGTAGGTGCTTGGAAGTAGGCACCCAGCCACCTATAAACATAATGGAGAGGGAACACCCATGCGGGCATGTCCCAAACTCTTTGAAGTGTTAGTCGCCACATTGAGCCCATTATAGATACTGCATAAGACGAGTTGGGCTTATGGCCTCGGCCAAATCACAAGCCATATAAAGGTACTCGGTCCTAATTTCAAGACCCAATATAGGCTGTCAAGTAGATGGTATCAATCAGGTCAGTGGGACGGGGAGGCATTTCTACCTTAAGGACCGGGGGCTTGTCACTTGAAGTTAAAATAGGGCTGTCGGGTTCCCCTTTAGCCCTATCTGAATCGAAGAAATGGGTGATCCACACTTGGAAGCTAACTCTAGGGCCTCCTTAAAACGGAGCCAGCTTCTGAAACTCCTTGAATGGCCTTCTCAAGGCTGTCGGCTTTCGAAGGCCGGGATAAACTTTATCCTCAAGTATTATGTCATTATCTGAGGTAAACTCCTCATAACGATCTCCAAGAAGGGAAAGATCGTCAATGAAATGAAGATCCAAGAGAGACATGACGGCCTCCCCATGGTCAAAGAAGTTGGTGTTTTTCGCGCAACACCAGGTCTCCAAGTATGCCCTCACCACGTTAGTGTAACGATCATGTGGTCAGGTCAAACATTCGCAGGCGCCTAAGAGTTCTGTGCTTATGAGATCATTTTAGAATTAGGCATACATCTCTGGTCCATGTATAATAACCATGGAGAAGCTGCTCTCTCCCTCACATCTAAACTTGAGGGATCCTGTCGGACATACGCTTGGCAATTTGATGTGCAAGTGTAGGAAATATTCTATTTCCAACGACAATTTTATGCGCATATTGGAGAAGGAGGCTTTATGGAGGAAGATCCCGATGATAATCCTTGCTAAACTTGCCAAGGCCAAGAGGCTCGATCAAATAATTGATAGAAAGGGGCCATCTTAGATATTCATTGACATTGCCGTCAACTTGGCATACGAGTCTATGACGAGCTAATTCAACCCCGGTGCACTTTTCCCACCAATCCTCTCCTCCTTCAGGAATTTCTTGAGACACATGACATCTAAAATAGGAGAAAAGAGTTTCATTTAATCGGAACTTATCTGCATATCATTCATATTGGTCTAAGGCTCTGACCAACTACCGATGCCTGTCATGACTTAAGTCGAAAGTCTGACCTTACATTTCTCATATATTGGGTTAAGACTCTGACCAATCATTGATGTTTGTCACACTCACACTCACACACACTCAGACATACACACACGCTCACTCACACACACTCGCACTCACACTCACATTCACACACACTCACACTCACACTCACACTCACACTCACATATATATAAACTATCACCTCTAATCTGATAACCCTAGACAAAATTCCATATTACTATGTATAGAATTAGGCATAAGAATGTGTTTCTTCTCTTGATGAGGTTGGGTATGCTAAATACCCAACTGTGATAGTCCATGTAATTTTTTCTTCTTCTTTGTACTTGTTTTTATTAATATTTATGAGCTTCATTTTCATCGAGTTTTCTTGTAAATCAACAAGCATGAAAGCAACTTATCATCTAGCCGGATCTCTTTACGTTATTTGACATTTGAGATCTTGATCTTGCAAGCTTGATTTGCTTAATGATTCTTTCTTCTCTAGTTTATTTCTGCTCTTGCTTCTTTCATGCAAATATGGAGTGAATTTGCTAGCGCTTTACTTGTGGTTTGCAATTTTATTAAGTAACTTTTTCTTAACACACACACACTCTTGCTTCTTTCATGCAAATATAGAGTGAATTTTCTGGAGCTTTACTTGTGGTTTGCTATTTTATTAAGTAACGTTTTTTTAACACACACACTCTTGCTTCTTTCATGCAAATATGGAGTGAATTTTCTAGAAATTTACTTGTGGTTTGCAATTTTATTATGCAACTTTTTCTTAACACGCACACACACACATGAACACCAATCACACACTCACACTCATACTCACACTCGCGCTAATGCATAACGATGGGTTTATATATACACTAATGTATAAGACCATGTATATACTTCTTATCAATAATATATATAATTAGTAGTTCAATTTGTGTACGTATTTATGTATAGCAATATATACCATCGTTTTCCGACTGTATATACTATATATACAATTACTAGTGTGTAAAAATACATTTATATGTGTGTGTGTGCGTGTGATGTTTATATGATATGTATATACGGATTTGTATATATGTAAAGTACATAATTGTATATATACAGTGCATTAATATATACATTTCTATATACATTGATATATATGACCATATATACACTTATTATCGGTTTATACATTTATTAACGCATATGTACACTGATTTATATGCTACATACACACACATGCACTCACACTCACACTCACGCATTCACACTCACACTCACACTCACACTCACTCACACTCACACTCACACTCACACTCACACTCACACTCACACTCACACTCACACTCACACTCACACTCACACACACATACTCACACTCACACTCACACACTCACACTCACACTCACACACACACACATACACGCACACACACACACACTCGCACTCGCACTCACACTCACACTCACACTCACACTCACACTCACTCACACTCACACTCACAGGTATTTATACTATCACCTCTAATCTGATAAGCCTATGCGAAATTCCATATTACTTTGTATAGAATTAGACCTAAGAATGGGTATGCTAAATTCCCAATTGTGATAGTTAATTTTAATTTTTTTTCTTATTTGTACTTGTTCTTATTAATATTGATGAGCTTCATCTTTATCGAGTTTTCTTGTAAATCAACAAGCATGAAAGCAACTTATCATCGAGGCGGATCTCTTTACGTAATTCGATATTTGAGATCTTGATTTAGCAAGCTTGATTTTCTTAATAATTCTTTCTTTTCTAGTGTAGTACTGCTCTTTCTTCTTTCATGCAAATACGAGTGAATTTTCTGGAGTGTTACTTGTGGTTTGCAATTTTATTAAGTAACTTTTTCTTAACACAGAACTCTCTTTTCTTTTATTAACTTTTTCTTAAAACACACACACACACAAACACACCACACACACACACTCACACTCACACTCGCACTAATGTATAAGTATGGGTTTGTATGTACACCACTATATATGACCATGTATATATACCGATTATCAGTGATATATACAATCTCTTCTCTTGATGAATTGGGTATGCTCAATACCCAATTGTGATAGTCCATGTAAATTTTTTTCTTATTTGTAATTGTTTTTATTAATATTGATGAGCTTCATCTTCATCAAGTTTTCTTGTAAATTAACAAGCATGAAAGAAACTTATCATCGAGGCGGATCTCTTTACGTTATTTGATATTTGAGATCTTGATCTTGATCTTGCACGCTTGATTTGCTTAATGATTCTTTCTTCTCTAGTATGGTATTGCTCTTTCTTCTTTCATGCAATTACAAAATGAATTTTATAGAGCTTTACTTGTGGTTTGCAATTTTATTAAGTAATGTTTTCTTAACACGCACAATCTCTTGCTTCTTTCATTCAACTATGGAGTGAATGTTTTGGACCTTTACTTGTGGTTTGCAATTTTATTTACTTTTCCTTAAGACACACAGCCGGCACACACACTCACACTCCCACTAATGTATAAGAATGGGTTTGTATATATGTTTCTGTATAAGACCATGTATATACCTATTATCAGTGATATATACAGTTATTAGCTCAATTTGTGTATATATTGATGTATAGCAGTACATACCATTGTTTTCAGAGTATATATATATACTGATGCATATAACCATACAATACATTAGTTATTAGCTATATATATAGTTACTAGTGTGTAAAAATACATTGATATGTGTGTGTGTGATGTCTCTATATATACGATGTCTATACACGTATTTGTATGTATGTGTAAAGTGCATAACAGTATATTTTCAATGCATTTTTATATACATTACTATATACATTGATGTATATGACCATACATACACTTATTATCAGTTTATACATTTATTAATGTATAATGTATACTGATTTATATACTATACACACACACACACATGCACTCATACTCACACTCACACTCACACTCACACTCACACTTACACTTACACTCACACTCACACACACACACACGTACACACACACTCACACTCACACTCACACTCACACTGATATCGTACGTAAATGTACCCCTACGCATTGATAGTGCATACATACCTTTTTATATACACTAATATGTATGACCATATAAATACTTATTATTAGTTTATACAGTTATTAGTGTATATGTACATTAAAATGTATATACATACACTCATATGCATATGTATAAAGGGTTTATTTTTACGTTAATATATTAGGCCATGTGTGTACAATTTGTATACGTATTGATGTATAGCAATATATACCATTGTTTTCAGAGTATATAGATATACTGATGTATATAACTATATAATACATTACTTATCTGCTATATATACAACTTCTATGGTGTAAAAATACATTGATATGTGTGTGTGTGTGTGTGGTGTCTATATATATACGATGTGTATATACGGATTTCTGTGTCTGTGTAAAGTACATAACTGTACATATATAGAATGCATTAATATATACATTTTTATATACATTGATGTATATGACTATATATACATTTATTATTTATACCCTTATTAACATATACGTACACTGATTTATATATTACACACACACACGCTCTCATACATTCATACATACACACACACACACTCGCACTCTCACGCACACACTCACACTCGCACTCACACTCACACTCACACTCCTCGCACTCACACTCACACTCATGCTCACGCTCACACTCACACTCATACTCACGCTCACACTCACACTCACACTCATGCATAATCACACTGACACTCACAAATATATATACTATCACCACTAATCTGATATGCCTCAGCGAAATTCCATATTACTTTGTATAGAATTAGGCATAAGAATGGGTTTTTTCTCTTGATGAATTGGGTATGCTAAATACAAAATTGTGATAATTCATGTTAATTTTTTATCATATTTGTACTTGTTTTTATTATTATTGATGAGCTTCATCTTCATCGAGTTTTCTTGTTAATCAACAAGCCTGATGTAATTTATCATCAAGGCAGATCTCCTTACGTTATTCGATATTTGATATCTTCATCTTGCTAGCTTGATTTGCTTAATGGTTCTTTCTTCTCTAGTATAGTACTGCCCTTGCTTCTTTCATGCAAATATGGTGTGAATTTTCTGATGGTTTACTTGTGGTTTGCAATTTTATTATGTAACTTGTTCTTAACACACACACACATACAGACACATATGCACACCAAACACGCATACTCACACTCACACTCACGCTCACACTAAGGTATATGACCATGTATATACTTATTATCAACAATATATACCGTTATTAGCTCAATTTGTGTATGTATTGATGTATAATAATATATACCATTGTTTTTAGAGTGTATATATATATACTGATACATATAACCATACAATACATTAGTTACTCAATATATATACAGTTACTAATGTGTAAAAATATATTGATATGTGTATGTGTGTGTGTGTGTGTCGTTTGTATATATACGATGTGTATGTACGCATTTGTGTGTATGTGTAAAGTTCATAATTGTTTATATACTGTGCATTAATATATACATTTCTATATATAATGATGTATATGACCATATATACATTATTATCAGTTTATACATTTATTAACGTATATGTACACTGATTTATATACTACACACACACGCACTCACACTCACACTCACACTCACGCACACGCACTCACACTCACACGTACACTCACACATATACACACACACTCACACACACACTCACACTCACACTCACACTCACACTCGCACTCGCACTCGCACTCGCACTCACACTCACAATCAAACTCAAACTCACACTCACTCACACTCACACTCAAATATATATATACTATCACCTCTAATCTGATAAGCCTAAGAAAAATTCCATATTACTTTGTATAGAATTAGGCATAAGAATGGGTATCTCCTCTTGATGAATTGGGTGTGCTAAATACCCAATTGTGATAGACCATTTAAATTTTTTTCTTATTTGTACTTGTTTTTATTAATATTGATGAGCTTCATCTTCATCGAGTTTTCTTTTAAATCAACAAGCATGAATGCAACTTATCATCGAGGTGGATCTCTTTACGTTATTCGATATTTGAGATCTTGATCTTGCAAGCTTGATTTTCTTAATGGTTCTTTCTTTTTATGTATAGTACTGCTCTTTCTTCTTTTATGCAAATACGGAGTGAATTTTCTAGTGCTTTAGTTGTGGTTTGCAATTTTATTAAGTAATTTTTTCTTACCACACAAACTCTTGCTTCTTTCATGTAAATATGGAGTGAATTTTCTGGAGCTTTAGTTGTGGTTTGCAATTTTATTAAGTAACTTTTTCTTAACACACACACACACCACACACCTCACGCTCGCACTCACACTCACACTCACACTAATGTATAAGAATGGGTTTGTATATGCACTACTGTATAAGACCAAGTATATACCTATTATCAGTGATATATACAATTATTAGCTCAATTTGTGTATGTATTGATGTATAGCAACGTATACCGTTGTTTTCAGACTATGTATATATACTGATGCATATAACCATACAATAAATTAGTTATCAACTATATATACAGTTACTAGTGTGTACAAATACATTGATATGTGTGTGTGTGTTGTCTGTATATATACGGATTTGTGTGTATGTTTAAAGTGCATAACTATATATTTTCAGTGCATTATTATATGCATTTCTATATACATTGATGTACATGACTATATATACACTTATTATCAGTTTATATATTTATTAATGTATATATACACTGATTTATATACTACACACATATACATGCACTCACACTTGCACTCACACTCACGCTCACACTCACACTCACACTCACACTCACACTCACACACACCCATACACACGTACTCACACTCACACTCACACTCACACTGATATGCGCTTGCATATGCATACTTATGCATTGATAGTGCACACATAAATTTCTATATACACTGATATGTATGACCATATAGACACTTATTATCGGTTTATACAGTTGGTAGTGTATATGTACATTGAAATGTATATACTTACACTCATGCATATATATAAAGGGTTTATATATACACTAATATATAAGACCATGTATATACTTATTTTCGATGATATATATAGTTATTAGCTCAATTTGTGTACGTATTGATGTATACCAATATATATCATTGTTTTCAGTGTTTTTATATTTACTGATGCATATAACCGTACAATACATTAATTATCTGCTATATATACAATTATTAGTGTGTAAAAATTACATTGATGTGTGTGTGTGTGATGTCTATATATATACGCTGTGTATATACTGATGTGTGTATGTGTAAAGTGCATAATTGTATATATACAGTGCATTAGTATATTCATTTCTATTTACATTGATATATATGACGATATATATACTATTTATCAGTTTATACAGTTATTAACATAAATGTACATTGATTTATATACTACACACACACACACACTCACACTCACACATATTCATACTCTTACTCACACTCTCTCTCTCACACACACTCACATTCACACTCACACTCACACTCACACTCATACACACACACACTCATACTCACACTAACACTCACTCACACACTCACACTCACACTCACATAGGCTGACACTCACACATTCACATACTCACACGCACAGTCACACTCACACTCACAGTCACGCTCACACTAGCAGGCACACTCACACATTCTCACATACACTCACACTCACACACACACACCCACTCCCACTCCCTATCACACGCACTCACACACACAGACACTCACAACTCACACTCACACTGACACACACACACCCACTCACACTCACACTCACACACACACACCCACTCACACTCACACTCACACACACACACCCACTCACACTCCCACTCCCTGTCACAAACACTCACACACACAGACACAGACACACTCACAACTCACACTCACACAGACACTAACACAAATACTGACACTCACAGATATGTATACTACACATACGCGTGGTGTGTATGGACTGATGTGTGTATATTTATGATATGTATATGCATATCTTTTTGCATATATGCATACAATTGCTTGCTATCAGTTATATATAATTATCGATGTATATATACACTGATATGTGCATGCACATGTACCCTTACGCGTGGATAAGTGCATATATAATGTGTATGTATACATTAATACATGCATTCTATATACACTGACATATTTGACCATATTGACACTTATTAGTAGTTTATATGTATATATAGTGTGCATATAAATGATATGTATTTACTGATATGTTTATGTGTGTATGTATAAACCTGCTATCAGTTATATATGCACTGATATGCGACACACATGTGCACGTTCACCCATTGATAATGCATACATTCATTTCTGTATACACTGATATATATGACCATATATAACACTTATTATCAGTTTATACAGTTATTACTATATATGTACAATGAAATGTATATACGTACATTCATATGCATATGTATAAAGGGTTTATATGTAAATTTATGTAAAAGACCATGTATATACTTATTATCAGAGATATATACAGTTATTCGTTCAATTTGTGTACGAATTGATGTATAGCAATATAGACCATTGTTTTCAGTATATATATACATACTGATGCATATAA
Source organism: Amborella trichopoda (assembly GCF_054954075.1). NCBI lineage: Eukaryota > Viridiplantae > Streptophyta > Magnoliopsida > Amborellales > Amborellaceae > Amborella > Amborella trichopoda. The sequence goes on along the minus strand of NC_142348.1, from coordinate 18,764,719 downwards.
CCATACAATACATTAGTTATCTGCTATATGTATAGTTATTAGTGTATAAAAAATACATTGATATATGTGTATGTATGTGTGTGTGATGTCTGTATATATACGATGTGTATATACTGATATGTGTGTATGTTTAAAGTGTGTAACTGTATATATACAGTGCATTAATATATACATTGGTATATATGACGGTATATATAGTATTTATTAGTTTATACAATTATTAACATATATGTATACTACACACACACACTCGCACTCACACTCACCCACACACGCACACTGATACTCACACTCACACTCACACTCACACTCACTCACACTCACACTCACACTCACACACACTTACACTCACAGATATATATACTACACATATATGTGTGGTGTGTATGGACTGATGTGTGTATATATAATACGATATGTATACACTGATATTATGTGTGTATGTATACAATTGTTTACTATCAGTTATTATACAATTATCAATATATGTATACACTGATATGCGCACGCACATGCACCTTTACGCGTTGATAAGTGCATATATACTATATACACTAATACATGCATTCTTTATACACTGATATATATGACCATAAGGACATATATTAGCAGTTTATATATATACAGTGTGTATATATACGATATGTATATACTGATATGTTTATGCGTGTGTGTATAAACTTGTTGTCCATTATATATACACTAATATACGCACGCACATGCACCCTTACGCATTGATAGTGCATATATATATTTTTATATACACTGATGTTTATGACCATATATACACTTTTTATCAGTTTATACAGTTATTGGCGTAGATGTACATTGATATGTATATGACTGCACAGGTGGCAGTTGCAGCCAACAAGGTAAAGGGACAGATCCCCCTGCCCCCTCCTTTTTGATTATTTTCCTCTCAATTCTTACCATTTGAATCATTATCTTCTCTGTGAATGATTTTTCCTACCATATACAATTTCCAAATTGTGATAAAATCAGGTATTAAAGGAGATTATTTCTTCTGGGTATCACCTCTAATCAGATAAGCCTAAGCGAAATTCCATATTATTTTGCATAGAATTAGGCATAAGAATGGGTTTCTTCTCTTGATGGATTGGGTATGCTAAAATACCCAATTGTGATAGTCCATCTAAATTTTTTATCGTATATTTGTACTTGTTTTTATTGTTGTTGATGAGCTTCATCTTCATTGAGTTTGCTTGTAATTTAACAAACATGAATGCAACTTATCATCGAGGCAGATCTCTTTACATTTTTCGATATTTGAGATCTTGAACTTGAAAGCTTGATTTGCTTAATGGTTCTTTCTTCTCTAGTACAATACTTCTCTTGCTTCTTTCATGCAAATACAGAGTGAATTTTCTAGAGCTTTACTTGTGGTTTACAATTTTATTAAGTCACTTTTTCTTAACATGCACACACACACACCACACACACACACACACACACACACTCACACTCACACTCACACACTCACACACACACACACACATACACACTCACACACACACGTGCACACAAACTAAAACTCACTCACACTCACATCACACTCACACTCACTTTCACACTCACAATGTGCATATAAACGACATGTATATACTGATATATTCAGTGTGCATATAAACGATATGTATATATTGATATGTTTATACATGTATATATAAACTTGCTATTAGTTATACAAACACTAATATGCACATGCACCCTTACGCATTGATAGTGCATACAAACATTTTTATATACACTCATATATGACCATATAGACACATATTATCTATTTATATAGTTATTAGTGTATATGTACACTGAAATGTATTTGCACACACTCATATGCGTATGTATAAAGGGTTTATATATACACTAATGTGTAAAGTGCATAAAGTTTTATATACAGTACATTAATATTTAAATTTCTTTATACATTGATATGTATGACCATATATACACTTATTGCTCTTGCTTCTTTCATGCAAATATGGAGTGAATTTTCGAGAGCTTTACTTGTGGTTTGTAATTTTAACTTTTTTTTAAGACGCACACACACACACACACACACACCACACACAAACACACACACTCACACTCACACTCATACTCACACTCGTACACTCACACTCGTACACACACACTCACATACACACTCTCACTCACACTCACACTCACTCACACACACTGGCACTCACATTCACACTCACTGATATATACTACACATATTTCCGTTGTTGTGAATGGACTGAGTGTGTATATATACGATATGTATATATATTGATATGTTTATGCATATATATATACAGTTGCTTGCTATCAATTATGTACAATAATCATTGTATACATGCATTGATATGCGCATGCACATGCATCCTTATGCGCTGATAAGTGCATATATACTGTCTATGATGCATTCTATATACACTGATATATTTAACTACATTGACATATATTAGCAGTTATATATATACAGTGTGTATATATATGATATGTATATACTGATATGTTTATATGTGTATGTATAAACTTGCTATTAGTTATATATGCACTGATATGCGCACGCACTTGCACCCTTACGCATTGATAGTGCACACGTACATTTTTATATACACTGATATATATGACCATATCCACACTTTTTATCAGTTTATACAATTATTAGCGTATATGCACATTGATATGTATATGAATGCACAGGTGGCTATTGCAGCCCATAAGGTAAATGAACAGATCTCTAGTAAAGTACTGCTCTTGCTTCTTTCATGCAAATACGGAGTGAATTTTTCTTATAGAGTGAATTTTTTGGAGATTTACTTGTGGTTTGCATCTTTATTAAGTAACTTTTTCTTAACACACATACTCTTTCTTCTTTCATGCAAATAGGGAGTGAATTTTCTTGAGCTTTACTTGTGGTTTGCAATTTTATTAAGTAACTTTTTCGTAACACACACATACACATACTCACACTCACACTCACACTCTCACACACTCACACTTACACTCACTCACATTCACACTCACACTCACACACTCACACACACTCACACACACACTCACACACATACACACTGATCTGACATGCTTAAGCAAATTTCCATATTACTTTGTATGAATTAGGCATAAAAATGGGTTTCTTCCCTTGATGAACTGAGTATGCTAAATACCCAATTGTGATAGTCCATCTAAATTTTTTATCCTATTTGTATTTGTTTTTATTATTATTGATGAGCTTCATCTTCATCGAGTTTGCTTGTAAATCAACAAGCATGGAAGCAACTTATCATCGAGGCGGATCTCTTTACGTTCTTCGATATTTGCGATCTTGATCTTGCAAGCTTGATTTGCTTAATGGTTCTTTCTTCTCTTATATTGTACTGCTCTTGCTTCTTTTATGCAAATATGGAGTGAATAAAATTGCAAACCACAAGTAAAGCTCCAAAAAATTAAGTAACTTTTTCTTAACACACACACACTCTTGCTTCTTACATGCAATTATGGAGTGAAATTTTTGGAGCATTACTTGTGGTTTGCAATTTTATTAACTTTTTCTTAACTATGCAATACATTAGTTGTCAGCTACATATACAGTTATTAGTGTGTAAAAAATATATTGTTATGTGTGTATGTGTGTGCGTGATGTCATATATATATGATGTGTATAAACTGATATGTGTGTATGTGTAAAGTATATAACTGTATATAGACAGTGCACTAATATCTACATTTCTATATACATTGATGTATATTACTATTTTTACATTTATTACCAGTTTATATAGCTATTAACGTATATGTATATTGATTTATGTACTACACACAAACTCACACTCACACTCACACTCACACTCACACTCACACATGCTCTCACTCACACACACACACACTCACACTCGCACTCACACTCACCCTCACACTCACACTTACACTCACACTCACACTCACACACACACACACACACTCACACTGACATACTCAAATTTGACATTGGCACACACAAACACACACTCGCACTCGCACTCCCGCTCAAAGTCACACTCACACTCACTCACCGATATATATTTTACACATATGTGTTGTGTTTGGACTGATGTGTGTATATATACGATATGTATATATTGATATGCTTATGCGTGTATGTATATAGTTGCTTGCTATCAGTTTTGTACAATTATCAATGTATATATACATTAATAAGCACATACACATGCATGCATACGCATTGATAAGTGCCAATATACTTTGTATGTATACACTAATACATGCATTCTAGATACACTAATCTATATATGACCATATAGACACTTATTAGCTATTTATATATATATATATATATATATATATATATATATATATATATATATATATATATATATATATATATATATATATATATACAGTGTGTATGTATAGACGATGTGTATATACTGATATGTTATGCATGTATGTATAAACTTGCTATCACTGATATATACACTGTTATGCGTACACACATGCACCTTTTCGTATTGATAGTGTATACATACATTTCTATATACACTGATATATATGACCATATCAACACTTATTATCAATTTATAATGTTATTAGCGTATATGTTTATATAAACGCATACTCATATGCATATGTATAAAAGTTTCTTTATATACCAATGTATATGACCATGTATATAGTTATTATCTGTGATGTATATAATTATTATATGTGATATATACAGTTATTAGCACAATTTGTGTTTGTATTTATGTATTGCTATATATAGCATTGTTTTTAGTGTATATATATACTAATGCATATAACCTTACAACACATTAGTTATCAGTTATATTTACAATTATTAGTGTGTAAAATAAACCTTGATATGTGTGTGTGTGTTTTCTGTATATATATCCGATGCATATATATATATTGATATGTTTGTGTGTAAAGTGTATAACTGTATATATACAATGCACTAATATAAACGTTTCTATATACATTGATGTAGATGACCATATATACACTTATTATCAGTTTATACAGTTGTTAACCTATATGTACACTGATTTATATACTACATACACACTCACACTCACACTCACACTCATAGATATATATACCACACATATATGCGTGTTGTATATGGACTGATGTATATATATATATATATATATATATATATATATATATATATATGATATGTATATACTGATATGTTTACGCATTTATATATACAATTGCTTGCTATCAGTAATATACAATTATCAATATATATATACATTTATATGCCTATGAACATGCACCCTCACGCGTTGATAAGTGCATATATACTGTGTATGGATACACTAATACATGAATTCTATATACACTGATATATATGATCATATAGACCCTTATTAACAGTTTATATGTCTATATATACGATATGTATATACTGATATGTTTATGTGTATATTTATCAAATTGCTATCAGTTATATATACACTGATATGCGTATGCATCTGCACCCTTACACATTGATAGCCCTGACATACATTTCTATATACACCGTGATCAGTTTGTATAGTTATTGACGTATATGTATACTGATATGTTTGTACATACACTCATATACATATGTATAAATGGTTTATATATACACTAATGTATAAGACCATGTATATACTTATTATCACAATTTATGTACGTATTGATGTATAGAAATACATACCAATGTTTTCAGTATAATTTTATATATACTGATGCATATTACCACATAATACATTAGTTATCAGCTATATATATAATTATTAATGTGTGAAAAATACTTTGATGCGTGTGTGTATCTACGTGATGTCTGTACATATATGATGTGTATATACTGTTATGTGTGTATGTGTAAAGTGCATAACTGTATATATATAGTGCTCTAATATATACATTTTTATATACATTAATGTATATGACAATAATACACTTATTATCAGTTTACACAATTTTTAACGTATACATACATTGATTTATATACTAAACACACAAACACTCGCACTCACACTCACACTCATACTCATGCTCGCACTCACACTCGCACACACTTGTACAATTGCACACGCATTGATAAGTGCATATATACTGTGTATGTATGACTATATAGACCCTTATTATCAGTTTTTACATATATACAGTGTTAAAATATGTATGCTATGTATAAACTTGCTATTAGTTATATATACACAGCTATACACATGCACATGCATCCTTACGCCTTGATAGTGTATACATGCATTTTTATATACACTGATATAAATGACCATATAGAAAGTTATTATCAGTTTATACAGTTATTAGCGTCTATGTACACTGATATGTATATACACACACTCATATGTATATGTAGAAAGGGTTTAGGTATATACTAACGTTTGATCATGTATATACTTATTATCAGTGATACATACAGTTATTAGCACAATCAGTGATACTGATGCACATAACCATACAACACATTAGTTATCAACTATATATATCGTTATTAGTGTTTAAAAAATATATTGATATGTGTGTGTGTGTGTGTGTGATGTCTGTAACTATACGAAGTGTATAAGAGGACTTGTTTGTGTATGAAGTGCATTACTGTATATATACAGTGAACTAATATATACATTTCTATATACATTGATGTTTATGACCATATACACATTTATTGTCCGTTTATACAGTTATTAACGTAGATGTACACTGATTTATATACTACACACACACACACTCACACACTCATACTTACGCTCACACTCACGCTCACACACTCACACTCATAGCTACACACTCATACTCACATGTACATAAATATATAATACACATATGCGTATTGTGTATGGACTGATGTGTGTATATATACGATATGTATATACTGATATGTCTATACGTGCATGTATAACTTGCTATCACCGATATCCATAGGCACATGCACCTTTGCGCGTTGATAAGTGCATATATACAGTGCATGTATACACTAATACATGCAATCTAAATACATTGATATATATGACCATATAGACCCTTATTATCAGTTTATATATATATATACGATTTGTATATACTGATATGTTTATGCGTGTTTGTATAAACTTGTTATCCGTTATATATACACAGTTATACGCACACACATGCACTCTTACGCATTGATAGTGCATACCTACATTTCTATTTACACTGATATATATGACCATTTAGACAATTATAATCAGTTTATACTGTTATTACTGTAAATATACACTGATATGTTTATACGTACACTCATATATATATGTATAAACAGTTTATATGTAAATTATGTATAAGACCATGTATATACTTATTTAATGTATACATACACTAATTTATGTACGACACACTCACATACGCACACTCACACTCAGACTCACAAAAATAAATACTACACATATATGCGTGTTGTATATGGATTAATGTGTGTATATATGCGATATGTATATGCTGATATGTTATGCGTGTATATATACATTGCTATGCATACATGCATTCTATATACACTGATATATATGACCATGTAGATACTTGTTAACCGTTTATATATATACAGTGTGTATATATATACAATATGTTTATGCGTGTATGTATAAACACTTGTTATCAGTTATATATACACTGATATGCACACGCTTATTCAACCTTACGTGTTGATAAGTGCATATATATTGTGTATGTATACACTAATACATGCATTCTCTATACACTGATATATATACGACCATAAAAACCCTTATTAGCAATTTATATATATATATATATATATATATATATATATTGTGTATATTACGATATGTATATATTATTATGTTTATACGTGTATGTATATACTTGCTATCAGTTATATATACACTGATATGCGTACCCGCATGCACCCTTACGTATTGATAGTGCATACTTACATTTCTATTTACATATTTATATATGACCATATAGACACTGATTTTCAGTTCATACTGTTATTAGCGTATCTGTACACTGATATGTTTATATGCACGCTCATATGCATATGTATAAACGGTTTATATTTAAACAAATATATAAGACAATGTGTATACTTATTAACAGTGATATATATAATTATTAGCACAATTTGTTAATGTATTGATGTATAGCAATATATACCATTATTTCCAATGTATATATCTATACTGATGCATATAACCATATAATACATTAGTTATCAGCTATATATACAGTTATTAATGTATAAAAAATGCATTGATATATGTGGGTGTGTGTGATGTCTGTATATATTTGTTGTGTATATACTAATATGTGTGTATATGCAAAGTGAATAATTGTATATACAGTGCACTAATATATACATTGATGTATATGACCATATGTACACTTATTATCAATTTAAACATTTATTAATGTATATGTACATTGATTTATATACTACACACTCACACTCACACACACTCACACACACACTCACACACACACTCACGCTCATTAATTTATATACTACATATATTTGCGTGTTGTGTATGGACTGATGTGTGTATATATACGATATGTATATACTGATATGTTTGTGCGTGTATGTATATAGTTGCTTGCTATCTGTAATATACAATTCTCAATGTATATATATAATGTTATGCGCCACCCTTACGTGTTGATAAGTGCTAATATACTATGTATGGATTCACTAAAACATGCATTCTATATACACTGATATATATGACCATGTAGACACTTATATACTGATATTTGTGTGCGAGTATGTATAAACTTGCTATCAATGATATATACACTTGATAGGCGTACATACATGTACCCTTATGCATTGATAGTGCATACATACATTTATATATATATATATATATATATATATATATATATATATATATATATATATATATATATATATATATATATATATATATATATATATATATATATACTGATGCATATAACCATACAGTACATTAGTTATCAGCTATATATATTGTTATTAGTATGTAAAAAATACATTGATGTGTGTGTGAGAGTGTGTGTGACGTCTGTATTTATGCAGTGCACTAATCTTAGATTTTTATATACATTTTTTATATGATCATATATACACATATTATTGGTTTATTTAGTTATTAACGTATATGTACACTGATTTATATATTACAAATTCACACTCACACTCACACTCACTCTCACACACTCACACTCACATCACACTCACAATAGCACTCACATTTACAGATGCACATATATGTGTGTTGTATATAAACGATATGTATATACTGATATGTTTATTCATGTATGTACATGCACCCTTACGCACTGATAAGTGCATATATACTGTGCATGTATACACTAATATCTGCTTTCTATATATATTAACATATATGACCTTATAAACATTAATTAGCAGTTTATATATATATATATATACAGTTGTAGATATAAGATATATATTGATATGTTAATGTATATATATATATGTATACACTTCATATCAGTTATATATACATTGATATGCGCACGCACATGCATCCTTACATATTGGTAGTGCATACATACATTTCTATATAGACTGATATATATGACCATATAGACACTTATTATCAGTTTATGTTGTTATTAGCGTATATAAGCGTACATACAGTTTATACAGTTATTAGCGTATATGCACACTCGTATGCATATGTATATATACATTCATGTATAAAACCATGATATACTTATTATCAGTGATATATACAGTTAGTAGCACAATTTCTGTACATGTTGATCTATAGCAACATATGCCATTATTTTCAATGTATATATATACTAATGCATATAACCATACAGTACATAAGTTATCAGCTATATATACATTTGTTAATGTATATAAAATACATTGATGTGTGTGTGTGAGTGTGTGTGATGTCTGTATTTATGTAGTGCACTAATCTATATATTTTTATATACATTGATCTATATGATCCTATATAAACTTATTATCAGTTTATACGGTTATTAACGTATATGTACACTGATTTATATACTACACATACATACACTCACACTTGCACTCAAACACACACTCACACTCACACATTCACTGATATATGTACTACACATATATGCGTATGTATGTATAATATGTATATACTGATATGTTTATGCATGTATGTGACAGTCAGTTGCTATTAGTTATATATAATGTGTATGTATACACAGTACATGCACCATTACGCATTGATAAGTGTATATATATTGTGTATATTTGCACTAATACAAGCATTCTATATACGTTGATATATATGACCATATCAACACATATTAGCAATTTATGTATATAGATATATATGCAGTGTGTTTATATATCAATCAGTGTATATAGAAATATATGTATACACTACCAATGCATAAGGGTGCATGTGTGTGTGCATATCAATGTATATATAACAGATAGCAGGTATATACATACACACATAAACATATCAGTATATACAAATCTTAGATATTACACACTGTATATATCTATATAAACTGCTAATTAGTCACTCTATAGTCATATATATCAGTGTATATAGAATGCATGATATTAGTGTACAGATACACATTATATATGCACTTATCAACGCGTAAGCGTACATGTGCCAGCTCATATCAGTGTATATAACATTGACTATTATATATAACTGATAACAAGCAAGTTTATACATACACGCATAAACATATCAGTGTATACATGTCGTATATATACATAAAATAGTATATGAGCATATGTGTATATGCGTGTATGTGTAGTATATAAATCACTGTACATATACACTAGTAGCTGTATAAATTGATAATACGTATTTATATGATCATGTTATATTAATGTATATAGAAATGTATATATTAGTGCACTGTATATATGCAGTTATGAACTTTACACATAGACACATATCAGTATATACACATCGTATATATACAAACATCACATACATATATCAATGTATTTTTGATACACTAATAAATATATAAACAATTTATATATATACACTTAAAACAGTGGTATGTATTGCTATACATCATTATGTACAGAAATTGTTTTAATAACTGTATCTATCACTGATAATAAGTATATACATAGTCTTATATATTAGTATATATGTAATTATAGATATGCATATGAGTGTGCGTATATACATATCCGTGTACATAAACGTTAATAACTGTATAAATTGATAATAAGTGTCTATATAGTCATATATATCATTGTATATAGAAATGTACGTATGAACTTTTCAATACATAAGAGTGCATGTGTGTCCGCATATTAATGTACATAAACATATCAGTATATATATATCGTATATATAAACACTGTATATATATTTTAAACTGCTAATAAGTATCTATATAGTGATATATATCAATACACATAGAATGCATGTGATAGTGTATAGATACATGCATACACAGTATATATGCACTTATCAATGCGTAAGGGTGCATCTATGTACACATATTAGTGTGTATATACAACGTACAGCAAGAAGTGTATGCATACAAGCATAAACATATCGTATATATACACATCAGTCCAAACACAACACGCATATATATATATAGTATATATATATGTATGGGTGTATGTAGTATATAAATCAGTATACATATACGCTAAAAACTATATAAGCTGGTTATAAGTATATATATGGTCATATACATTAATATATATACACTTACTATCAGTTATATATGAGCTAATATGCACACGCATATGCACCCTTATGCATTGATAAGTTCATATATATATTTCTATACACAGTGAGTTATATTGCCATATAGACACTTATTATCAGTTTATACATCAAGCGTGGACCTGGACTGGATCAAATATGAGCTAGAAAAGAGCCTTCGGCTCGGACCAAGAGGGGGCCTAGGTTCAGACCAAGGTGAAACCTGGTTTGAACCTGGGCTAAACTGGGTATAAGCCTGAACTTGGACCTAGAGGCTCCAGCTCGGACCAAAAGCAGGTCCAGACTAGAATCTAAGATTAACTGATCAGAAATAGGCAAGCAAGCACATGAAAATGTTTGACCTAGTCTGATTATGATATAGGTCCCCACATAGGTCCTAGCGTCATGTTATAGGATGTTCACCAGGTCCTACTATACGCGAAGTTGCTTTGATGCAAAGGATTATGGAGGGGCGCTCACAGTTAAAGTTACGCAAATCCCAATCACCTCGGCTCTCATTGCTAGGTTCCCCTCACCCCGTTAACGTGGATTTTGGGGGTTTTCGAAATATTTGTTTATTGGGAATTCCCAGTTCGATGTGTGCTGGAGTGTGTAAAAAAGCACACAATCAAAAATAAATTCAAGCACACAATGCACACAAAACAAGAAAGAAAAATAAGCAAGTGTTCGGCACTGATCGTGCCTAGCGAGGCGTGCTTCGAGGTGAAAATAGCTCGAAGCACAGTATAGATGGAGGGGTAAGAAACCCCTAAGAAGGTAACGTAAGAAAAATGAGACCAGGCACAGTCCGTGCTAAGTCGAGCGTGACCTAAGTCGAGGGTGGCTCGAACAGGATACCGTTCAGGGAGGGTGCAAGCAGCCCTCGATATATATATATATATATATATATATATATATATTTAAAAAAAATTTATCTTTTTTAACTTTGATAAATCACAATTAAACTAAGCATGGTGAAATCAGGGAAAACATGACTTAGATGAAAAATGACAAACTGAAATAAAATCAGATAGTCAGAACAAACCAGACCTATCTGAGGCAAAATATTTTTTTTATTGTTTTTAGAAAACTTATTTTGAGCAAAAATTTGGTGAACAAGCATCCCAAAGGCTCTGGAACAGCTCTGTGGGGTCTCAGAAGTTTTCTGGGGCCTTTTCAGGTGGGCAACACGGGTGGTGACGCCTTTGCAGGGTGGGCGGCACTGTTAGTGTCACCCAAAAAAATAAAATTTATTTTATTTTATATTTTTTTCTTGTCCAAATTAATTAAATACAACTATGCTAAACTTGGAATAAGTGGGAAAAAATATATTTTTGATGAAATAAATTAAAAAAGAGTAAACAGACAAAAAACAAATAGGACAGATCTGTATCGAGTAAAATATTGTTTCGGTATTTTTAAAAAAAAAAAATTTCTCTGAAAGTTTTTTAAAAGTCATAAAAAGGGCTCTAGCACATATTTTCTAAGTTTCAGAAAATTTTGAAACTTTCAAATTTTGGGCGACATGGGGAGTGTCGCGTTGGATCTAGGCGGCACTGGTGGTTTTGCCCAGAAGACACGTCTGGTGTCACCCAAAAAAATCAGGGTTTCGCAGCACCAAAATCCTAGATCCTGGTTACTACTGACATCTGGGACCTTTTGTGACTGAAAACAGTGAAAAATGATGAATAAAAATTGCATTTTGGCGCTTGGATCAAGCTCGAAACGCCCCACGGTGGGTGTCAAACTGTTTATGATGAAAATAAAAAAGATCTTCTGATGAAGATCTATCGATTTTAACACATTAAACTAAATTAAAATGCAAGAAATAAAATGGTAAAGAAAGTGGGACAAATAGAATTCAGATCTTAGGCCAGATCTGCCCGGAAACGAGCATATCTGCTCTTAGATCTGTGGCAGAGCCAACATGATCCAGAGCATCTAAAACACGATTTTAAAGTGAATAAGTTGATCAAAATGAAATTAAAATAGTAAATAAGAATAAAAGAAGAAGAAAGGAAAAGGATACCAAACCGAGCCAAATGGCCTGGGACTCCCAAGCATTCTAAGGCTCACTCGTATCAGAACCGATCCTCTTTTATCTCTCTGATCCAGATATTAGCTGAAAAATATTGATTGAGTAGGGTGGTTGTTCCTTGAAAATGGCTTATAACTAGGGTTCTCAGGCTTAAGTTAGATAGGGTTTTTCTCTCTGAGTTTTTCTCTCAGATCTCTATCTCCTGCAACACTCTAGTTTTTCATCTCTATCCCAGATGTTCTCTCTCTCCTAGGGTTTCTATCTTTATCCTTCGTCTCCTCATGTCTGTCCCCTCGAAATGGTCCCAAAAAGATATTAAAAAGGGGTCCAAATTTGTTGGGGAGGATAAACTCACATAAAAAACTAATCCCTGGTCAAAACATCCACCTTTTGAGGATCACAGATTTGGGCGACACACCTAGTGTCTCCTAAAAAGGTAAAAAGAAAAACATCCAAAACCTTAAAATTTCATTTCAGGGAAAAATGGTTTGGGTGACAGGACCGTGTCACCCAATTCAAACTTGGTCAAAGTTCATTTTTTTTTTTTACTTTGAGTGCATTTCCCATTCTCTTCTGAAGCTACTAGAAAAAATTTAGGTGAAAACGGATTTTTTTACTGTTTTAGACATTTACTATGGGCGACACAGCTAGTGTCATCCAACTCAAATATTGTCCACATTTCCGTTTTTCACTTTGAGTGTTTTCCTTAGCCTCTTATAAAGTTGTTAGAGAAAATTTGGATCAAATCGGATTTATTTACTATTTTTAATGATTTTTGGGTAAAACAAGGCGTTTACAAAAATCTTGGTCAAAACAAGGTTCTGCAGGTTTCCGGGCAGGTAGACTGGTTCTGGGTCATAAGATAGGTTGTGTGAACTACGGATTTTGGGTTTACTAGGATAATGTGGTTCTAAGGGTTCAGAAACCGTAGAATTTGCCAATTTGAAAATGTGGTGTCTACACTTCTCAACCTGACTCAAGATCCCGATGAGCCTATGGACCAATTCATATCAAGATGGAGGAATTTGGCTGCTCACCATCCCAATCCTATGCTTAAGAAGGAAGCAGTCTAAACTTGTGTGCGCAACATCGAGGCCTCTTATCCAAGTTCCATGTTAGAGCTGATCTCTAAATCAGTCCGCGTAGAAAGTCTATCACGCCACCACAACGAGTCACAACAACATCTTGCAAGCTCTGGAAACAACCGGGGCAATGGTAGCTCTCGAAACAACACACGGGGCAGCCAACGGAAAGGAATAATCAATGCAACCATCACGATCACTGATCCAAAGAAGGCTCCCTCCCAAACTTTGGACCTCTCCAAAGGGGTGAGCACAGCAAAGACAATGCCTCAGGTACGCAAGCAACAACAGCTATACAATCGAGTACCCCCGTCGACGAATCTTAATCGAGATGATTATTTCACCAGGCATAGGAACAAGGTCTACCCCTTTGAGAAGGAATGGATCCCTTCACTGTTCTGGTTATTATTGGAACATAATATGATTCAGCTTCCAGAAACCAAGTTCCTTGAGCAAGCTGGCATTGACACTCACGTGAATTATTGTGCTTATCATAGAAGAATAAATCATCCCACATATGATCACTACATGCTAAAAGATATTATCGAGGCCCTGATCCAGAAGGGTCAAATAAAGCTCGAAAACTTAAAGAAGGCCTTCGCGGCAGCAGAAGCCTCGCATGCAGAAACCATCCAGGAAGAAGACGAAGCCGCTGGTATCCTTCACACCTTCTTCGTTATAATGCTTCATGAAGGGATAATCACCTTGTTTAGGGGACTGAGGACCATTGGTGCCCGTATCACCAGATAAGAGGTCATTATCTATGGGAATGCACCAGTTTCCATGAGATATTCGCAAAGAAAATGCAAGAATGTCAGGAGTTTTACGATGTTCCAGTAAGTGATCCCCAAGCCACTGTTCCATCAGTGCAAGAGGAGGACGACCCATCACAGACCTTCCTAACAATGATTTGGACTCTGTTGAACCCTTGACTACCCATCCATGGATAGTCCACCACGGGAGAAGCAGACTCAAGTCCATGAGGCGAGAAGCAGTTCACCAATCTAAGGCTGTTCACAAGCCTAGCGAGATGAATCAAACACCACCTCAGAAAACCAGAAGGAGACGGGCACCAAGGGATCCTTGTCGGAGAAACAAGATGATTCAACTGTCAGTTGAGCAAGAATTTCTCAGGCCCTTTCCCCCACTGCCAACCTTACTGGATTTTATCCCTAGCACGATCCTCCTTCCTTCTTATCAAGAGGACGTCCTTGTGCCACCTTCCACTCAGAGCACGTCCAATGAGGGTGACAACGTTAAAAGAACTCCCCAACGGTCTAAGCAAAGGAAAGACCTAAAAGATTCCCTGCACATGTCCAACCTTGGTGATGACGTAAAAAGCTGCCTATATCGATCCAATGAGGGGAACGACCTTAAAAGTCCCCCACTTTCTGACCTTTCTCCTTCCACTTCTCATCTCTCTTCTCTTATGTCTCCCACAGGTACATCCTTGAAATGTCCGGACATTGAGGCTCTCGACAGAGAATTTGAAGGGATCAACATAAGCAAGATGTAATGGAAATGATTGAGAAAGACCCTGACACAGGCAGCAAAATTCCCAATAGTTGCTGATGCCCTGGTAGCCAAAGACAAGGCAGAGCCACCTTCTTCAAAGAAGCACAAAAAGTCGAAGCCAGAGAAACCCCATTGACTCCCTGAGCTTGACTTTGAGCAGAGATTGAGAGAATCAAGAGGGCAAAGCTTCTACTCTCAAGAAACTTGCCACATGGCACAAGTCTACGAAGTACCAACCAGCGCGGGGCAAACACTGCAGACACTTGTTCAAAGACCGTGTGATTCGTAGACATTTCTTGCGCCACAATCATTCAATCTCAAATTCCCAATAATCTCCAAGTCGAACTCCTACAGCCTAAGAAACAATCTTCATTTACATAAGATCCTTCCATTCCTCAATCTGGGGAAGGTGAAGAAATTATGATCCACCCTAGACCTCTATCAGAGGCGAAGATGTCAGGATCATGGGTCTCTGCACTCTAGGTAGATCAAAAGACCTCTGAAACAATGATGAAGAGTTGCAGGGGGCCCCAATAGAGTGGGAAGAAGGCGATCAAGCCACAGTAGACAAGCTCGTGGAAATAAATCTTGGAGACAAAGCTAACTCCATGCCCACTTTTATTTCAGTGAATCTGTCTCTGGAAGAGAAAGAAGATTTCACTACTGTCTTACGAGAAAACTGAGACATCTTTGCATTACATTACCAATGGATGCCTGGTTTAGACCTCAAGTCATCGTTCACCATCTCGGCATTGATCCAACTGTCAAACCTGCCAAGCAGAAGTCAAGAAGGTTCAGGTCTGACCTTGAAATGCAGATAGATGCTGAAGTTACCAAACTCAGACAAGCAGGCTTCATTCATCAAGTCAAGTACCCGAAATGGCTAGCAAATGTTGTTTTAGTCAAGAAGAAGAATGGCCAAATCATGGTTTGTATTGACTTCTGTGACCTCAATATCGCTTGTCCTAAGGATGACTTTCCGTTGCCATTCACCGATATGCTCATCGACTCTAAGGCCCACTGCCATTTCTTTTCCTTCATGGATGGATACTCTGGGTATAATCAGATTCGGATGGCACCCCACGATGAGGAGGCCACTGCATTCTTAACTCCAAAAGGGGTCTTCTGTTACACAATGATGCCTTTTAGATTAAAGAATGTTGGTGCCACATACTAGAGAGCAATGACGATCATATTCAAAGACATGATGGACAAAGAGGTGGAGTATTATGTAGATGACTTGGTGGTAAAATCTGAAGAGAAGGATTATTTAAGCGGTTACGCCTTCATCAACTTAAAATGAATTCACTAAAATGTGCTTTTGACGTGCATTCAGGAAAATTCTTGGGGTTCATTATCAGACATCGAGGGCTTGAAGTAGAGCCAGTCAAGATCAAGGTGATCCAAGAAATGCCGTCGCCAACTACACTGCGAGAACTGAACTCTCTTCAAGGAAAGCTAGCGCGCATTCACAGGTATATCTCAAACCTCTCAGGTCGTTATACACCTTTTACGCACCTGTTAAAGAAAGATACCCCATTCATTGGGGATGAAGCATGTCAAGTGCCCCTTGACGACATCAAGTAGTATTTGCTCAATCCTCCAATACTTTCTACACCAATGTTGGGAAGACCCCTCATCCTCTACGTGACTGCTCTAGACGAGTCGCTTGAGGCATTGTTGGCACAGAACAATGACGAGGGAAAAGAAACAGTACTATATTATCTCAGCTGCAGGATGCAAGGGGCCAAGAGGAATTATCCCCTATAGAAAAGATGTGTCTTGCTCTGATCTTCGCAGTACAAAAACTTTGGAAGCAAACCCACGAAAGAATTGCTCTCCAAGAAGAAGAAAACCCACCAAAGAATCACCCTCATCATGAAGAAGAAGCAAAACCACTTGGAGAGTCAGCTTCAATTCATCTGACGAGTGCCACCATAGGAGGACGGTTACAGGCCAAAACAAGGACCCAACCATTTTTGAGTCAGCTTCAATTCATCTGACGAGTACACCAAAAATGCAAAGTAGACTTCTCTGATAAGGAACTAGCCTATGATGGAGAGCATACCTTGTTTACAGTATTCCCTTCCACAGAATAACATGGACTTCATTATTGTGCTAGAGCACTTGGCTTTCAACAAGCATCACAAGGCGGGCCTTACCACTGATCACCACCCTTTGCCTACCCATGTCAGCACCATCGCCAAGCGCAGCAATTCCCGCATGTAACTTACTGTCACATTCGAGCAGCACTGTGCACGTCATCACGTGCCACATGGGCTGATGAGTGCCGTCTGAAGTCAGTGCCGATTGTTTCCTCCAAAGACTAGCACCGGCTATGCTCTCAACTCCTAGCGCCGGTTGCCTTTCTTGATGATCAAGGCCGATCGTGTCAGTGCCGTTATACTTCTAACCATAAGTGCCGGTTGTTTCAGCACCGGCTGTGTCAGTGCCGGCTGTGTCAGCACCGGCTGTGCTTCTGTTAACGTTGGCTACCTGTCCTAAATCAGTGATGGCCATGTGCTTCACCACAGTTGTTCACCTCCCAATGACTCCTTGTTTTCCACGTCTCTTCACCTCCCAAGACTCCTCATTTTCAAGCCCTAAATCCCTACACCTCCCCAACTGTTGCACAATTTCCAAGTGCAATTGTTCGCCTTCCCTGCGACGGTTCGTTCCCTGTCTTTTTGGCTTCATGTTGGAACTTCTCTTCCCTATCAAAAAACCTCTGCAATGCCACCAAAGACACCGAGAAACCATCTAAGCCCTCGGAAAAACTCCCAAAGCACCCGGAAATGCCCACTGCTCCACTTCCCGCCTCTCCAATCCGAAAAATCACGGCCGGAGCTCTTTTGGGAAAACTCCCCAGAGAACTCTCTTTTCTCAATCCCTTCCTTCAACTTCACCAATCCTTGGCAAAATATTTTGCTAGGCTTGCTGAAGCATTCCCTGTAAGGCTTGCCGGAACACTTGATCTCTTGCCGGAATCCACCTGCTTGCCGAAGCTTCCGCCGAGAACCCTCTGCTCACTGTTAAAAACTTTTCATTTAAGCTTTTACCTTCGGTGAAAAGTGGGGAAAATGGGGTTTTACCCCCTTATATAGTCAACACTACCCTCAAACAGCCCTCACAAAATGGGAATCCCAGCCACGTCTAGGGAAAGCCAAATGACAATGAGCCGAGTTGGGCTTTGACCTGAGGCCTGAGGCAACTCTCATCGCCGCCTGTAAAATTCCAATAAATGGGCTGGACCGGGCTTTGACCCAAGGCTTGGGTAAAGTTTCATTTTCCGCCTCATCAAATGCCATGCAACATAGACCAGGACCGGGTCGGGCTAGGGTCATGGCTCAAATATCAATCCATACCCAATGTCTGCTACGCTGTCGAAGTGACCTAGCACTGACTATGTTTCAACAACCACAACGTTGGCTGTATGCTTGGCAACTAAGTGATGGCTGTGTTAAAAGCACGTGTCGTCTTCAGCGCCGACTGTGTTTTTAACAATCTAGCATTGGCTGTGTTTTTAGCAATCTAGTGTCGGCTTAGTGGTTAAGAAGCAGCGTTGGCTGTCCTCAGTGCCCGTTGCATTTTCGAAGACTCATTGCCGATTGAGCACTCACAATAAATAATGGTTGCTGACCCTAGCGTCAGCTATATTTTAAGCAGTCTAGGCCGAAGCCGTGTGTGTCCTATCACTATCCCTAGTGAGGTTCCACCTTGACTTTGACCTATTGAACCTAGGTCGATCAAAATTAGGTCATGACTTCTCATCCCCAGAAGGAGAACCATACTTGTACTATAGTATGTTATCCCCAGTGGAGTTAGGGTAATTTTTGCTATTGCAACCCCCAGTGGTGCCTTACACATATTTATTCTATCCTCAAGGATATAAAAGACCCACATTTGTCTCCTAATCCCCATTTAAGTTTGCTTATGTTCGCCGTCCCTTGTGGGGCCACCATCTCCATCTGAGCCCTTTGCCTATGAATGGCTTTAATCATTTTATCCCCAAGGCATCGGATTGCCATCCACAGACCTATTCCCCATGGAGCTCCACCTACATGGCAACCCACACAATGGTCTAGATGCACGACCCTAAACACCATGGTCCAAACTATATGACCTTAAATTGTAGCAAAGGTCTATGTGCACGACCTTAAACTGCATAGTTCTAGCTGCATGACTTTAAAACTACATAGCTATGGTCTAGATGTATGACCCTAAAACTATAGTACATGTCTTAGCCGCATGACGTTACAAGGCTCAGCACCATGGTCCAAACTATATTACCTTAAACTGTAGCGGAGGTCAAGTTGAACGACTTTAAACTGCATGGTCCTAGCCGCATGACTTTAAAACTACATAGCTATGGTCTAGCTGTATGACCCTAAAACTATAATACATGTCCTAGCCGCAAGTCGTTAAAGGCTCAGCACCATGGTCCAAACTATATGACCTTAAATTGTAGTGGAGGTCTAGTTGTACGACGTTAAACTGCACGGTCCTAACTGCATGACTTTAAAACTACATAGTTATGATCTAGCTGTATGACCCTAAAACTATAGTACATGTTCTAGTCGCATGACGTTAAAAGGCTTAGCTGCATGACTTTAAAATTGCATAGCTATGGTCTAGCTGAATGACCCTAAAACTACAGTACACATCCTAGCCGCATGACGTTAAAAGGCTCAACACCATGGTCCAAACTATATGACCTTAAACTGTAGCGGAGGTCTAGTTGCACATTCTTAAACCTGCATGGTTTTAGCTGCATGACTTTAAAACTGCAGAGTTATGGTCTAGTTGTATGACACTAAAACTATAGTACACGTCCTAGCCACATGACGTTAAAAGGCTCAGCACCATGGTCCAAACTATATGACCTTAAACTGTAGCAGAGGTCTAATTGCACGACCTTAAACTACATGGTCGTAGCTGCATGACTTTAAAACTGCATAGCTATGGTCCAGTTGTATGACCCTAAAACTATAGTACACGTCCTAGCCGCATGACATTAAAAGGCTCAGCACTACGGTCTAAACTATATGACTGTAAACTGTAGTGGAGGTCTAGTTGTACGACCTTAAACCTTATGGTCTTAGTTGCAGGACTTTAAACTGCATAACCATGGTCCAAACTCTATGACCTTAAACTGTAATGGAGGTCTAGTTGCACGACCATCAAATGCATGGTCCTAGCTGCATGACTTTAAAACTGCATAGTTATGGTCTAGCTGTAAGACCCTAGCTGCATGACGTTAAAAACTCAACACCATGGTCTAAACTATATGACCGTAAATTGTAGCTGAGGTCTAGCTACACAACCTCAAACTGCATAGTCCTAGCTGCATGACTTTAAAACTGCATAATTATGGTATAGTTGTATGGCCCTAAAACTATAGTACACGTTCTAGCCACATGATGTTAAAAGGCTCAGCACCACGGTCCAAAGTATATGACCATAAACTATAATGGAGGTCTTGTTGTACAACCTTATACTGCATGGTCCTTTAAACTGCATAACCACGGTTCAACCTATATGACCCTAAACCATAATGCACGTCCTGGTCACATAACGATAAAATGCTTTGCACAGGTCCTAGAGGTATGATCATAAACTCGCCCCCACATACGTAGGCACACCTTTTTACGTGCATCTTCATGCATGTCTTCCTTAACCGACCCATGCGTGTGTACTACCCCCCCAGTGGGTCCATTCACTTCATCATCCTTCATCATTCCCCAATGAGTCTTACCCGTGCTCACAAAACGGCGAACCATCCCGCCACCTATACTCGACGCAAGCTAGTGGGTCATCATTTTTCACCCACCTTTCATACCTCATCCATCTTTCATAGGTAGCTTCATGTCATCTCCCCGAAAGTGAGCTAAAACCACTACCATACTCACTCCATGGCCTCTACCAACTGCCATCCATCTCCATTATGGTCCAGCTATATGACCTTAACCTGTAATGCACGTCTTGACCGCATGACGTTAAAAGGCTTCGCACAGGTCCCGAAGGCATGACCTTAAACACACCTTCACAAAAAAAATGAAATAATGGGCATGGTGTATAACTTTATAAGGGAACACGATGAGTAAAAATGACGAATGGGCATGGTCATGAAGCCATAAGTAAAAGAGTTCTGAGAATAAAACCCGGGCACAGTGAAAATCTGAAAGGGCATCGTGAGTAAAAATGGAAGAATCAGGGTGGCCATAAGGTCATGGGTAAAAGAGCCCCAAATAAAAAGAAGTTGATGAAAAACATCTCCACGATGCCTCTTCCCAAGTTCAAGTGAAAATCCACAAAGAGATCTTGGACCAATAAACAAGTTGATGTAGCGCTCGCCTCAACAGGCGGCTTCAGCTCTCATTCAAAAAAAGAAAAAATCCCTGGTGTTACATTACCAGGGTCCAAACATACAAGCTCTAAGGAAAATATTCCGATAGCGTGAGTCCAGTTGCAAAAAGGAATCAAATGACATAATACATGCCAAGACGGCAAGACTAGTCTCATGAAAAAGAGCATCATTCCCAGGAGGCTATGAAATACACTCCCAAATGCCGGAGATGCCTTGAGAAGGCTAAGTCTACCATGACTTTAGAGTAGCAATCAGATAATTGTTGTAGCTGCAAAGCAGTGGGTAGGGGTGGTTATACCCAAAGCTGGTTATCTCGATAAACTGAGGTACCCTACCCGCCAAGGAACAAATGACGCATGACACAGACGAGCGCCAACAAAAGGCTCTTCAGCACAACAAGCAAACAAGAAAGTCACTCCGACAATCCAAAGATTCCCTAAGAAGGCTAAGTCAACCATGACTTTGGAGCGGTAATCATAGCAGCAAAGCAGTGGGTAGGGGTGGTTATACCCAAAGCTGGCTATCTCGATAAACTGAGGTACCCTACCCGCCAAGGAACAACTAGTGCATTATGCAGACGAGTGTCGACCAAAGGCTCTTTTGTTGTCTATATAAGACAAAGAACCCAGGCCAAATGCGAACAATTCCCTTTGACATGGCACTCAATTGCCAGATGGGCCTGATTTTGACTAACGAGGTCCGTACAGAATCCTCAGCTTCAGAATCGTAGACAGTCCACACGAGGGTGAGGACTTCGATAAGATCTCTAATAAAAGTCTATTCTCCCCTAAAGTCTCCACAAACGGACCCGTGAACAATGCATCCTTACATCTGCGCATCCTAGTTGCACCATTGGGTGAATATCCTCGATGTTCACTTGGTCTTGTGGTTAGGAAGAAAAAAGTAATAAAGCCAAAGGAAATTTTCCAAATGTTGTCCTTCTCTCTTCTCTTGAAGCGCAACATTCGGTGGGGCAATTTGTTTGAACACATTTTTCAACGCCTTCGTCCCTGATGCGAAATAAAGAGAAAGCAGGTCAATAAAGCCTACAAAACAATGGAAATTTTGACAGTCTTATAATAGCCCCAAAAGTGGTCAAGATCTTCATCACCACTCCAAAAGGCTACTTGTCAAGTTTCATCTCAATCAGACATGTCTAAGGTAGTGAACACAAAGAAACAATTTCAGAAAAATCGGCATTTAGCACCCTGAAATGGACCCCGTAACTAGAACTATATTTTTAGTGTGTCAAATAGTTGTGGGACCACTGCCATTGAATCCAGCACAGTTGAAAACCTTTATGGGTCAAGTTTAGGCTTAATCGGGCACTTCAAGACAAAGTTATGGGTACAATACCAAAAGGGATAGGCCGCACACTATTCTCGTGTGGCCACCCTGCACCAAAACACCATTAAAGGTGGTTGTTTTTACAGTCACGGGTAGTGACTTTCAAGGCCTATATCTCACTTGTTCCAAATCGGATCGATCTCAAATTTTGTCAGCATGTTCTTCTCATCAAGACAATCGTTTCGATATGTGGTATGCCCCGTGACAATGCCCGAGCTGAGAGAAAAACTAGAGAGAAGTTGCTGATCCGTGAAGAAAATTGAAAAAAATTAGCAACATCACGCCTCATGTGAGCATCCAAATCCTAGTGCTCGCATACCCGATACGCACGAAACCAATTGCGTTATGTTCGTGAGGTCTATGGCTATCTCTGGTCCGAACCCCGAGTACAATAAATGATTGGATTTCACACACGGAGACGTCAAAGCTGCCGTAACTTTTAGTAGCCGGATTTCAAGATTCTGGCCAAAAACTCAAGATGATGAAATCTTCATCTGGACACGCAATCGAGATACGTTTGTTGCAACATAATCGTGACGACATGCTTAGTGTGATTCAACAAAGAAACTAAAGAAAAACATTAAGAAACAAGCACACAATTGATCCAAAGTTTCCAAGATTTAAGAAAATTTCAAGTTTCATGATCATGGCTTAAAACGATGATTCATGGCTCGAAGTTGGTATCAAATCGATCATTACACCGAGCCCCACAAGAAAATAATCATCTTTCTATCAAACGTGCATCAGAACTACCCCGGATCAGTCATGAAAGATCACGCAAGTTCTCGGGCAACAAATGAGAACTGTTCTGAAATTCCACACATTGTTAGGCATTGAAAAAATAATCCTTTTACACCCATTTTTAGAATTTTTTTTAATTCAATTAAATTGTAATTATCTTCAATTTTAGGTAGTTTTTGGGCGTCCACCCATGTTTTGGCCCAATTCTATATAAGCATATAAAGCCAAATTGTAAAATCCTATTGGGTTCATTCTTAAAGATTCAATAGAGACTTCATTTTTGCTTAAGCTCGTGGGAGCATCTTGGAGAGAGAGAGAGGAAAGAGAAGAAAAGGGTCGATACCCTTCAGTAAGGTAATTTTCTCTCTCCTCCCCTCTTTCACTCTCTTTCTTTTTCTTCTTCTCATCTATCTCTTTTTCTCTCTCTTCTTCTCGTCTTTATCTATGTTTCTCTCTCTTCTTCTCATCTCTATCTCTCTTCTTCTCATCCTCATCTCCTTTATGTTCTTCTTCTTAAAACACAGTCGGCAATGCCTAGCGCCGATTGTGTCTTTCTCTCTCCGCTCTTCTTAAAACAACCGGCAATGCCTAGCGTCGACTGTGTCTTTCTCTCTTTTCTCTTCTTAAAACACAACAAGGAATGCCTAGTGCCAACTGTCTTTCTCTCTCCGCTCTTCTTAAAATATAGCTGGTAATGCCTAGCACCGACTGTGTCTTTCTCTCTCCGCTCTTCTTAAAACACAGCCGGTAATGCCTAACACCGGCTATGTCTTTCTCTCTCCTCTCTTCTTAAAAGAAACACAATCGGTGATGCCTAACGCCGACTGTGCCCTTCTTGCCCCCACTCTCTCTAACACAACAGGCGATACCTAGCGCCTACTGTGTCCTCTCTCTTTTCTTCTTCTAACACAGCCGGCGATGCCTAGCGCCGACTGTGTCTTGTTTCTCTTCTTCTTCCAACACAGCCAGCGATGCCTGACGTCGACTGTGTCCTCCCTTCTCTCTCCTTCCTTCTCTCTTCTCTCACACTCTTTTCCTTATTTCTTTCTCTTCCTCTATCTCTTTCTCTTCTCCTCTTACTTCTTATTCTCTCTTTATGATTTCCATGCCTTCTGTCATCCCTTCATTTGACTAAGAGGAGTTGAGATTAGCCTCTTATGGTAGCTCTGTCGTCTAGCCGTAATGTTGTTATGCCAGAATTATTGTGCCCACTTTATTGCCACGACAGACTAACCATAGTGTCTAGCTAGTTAGTATCGGTATTGACGTTTGGTAGTAACTCTGTTGAACCAATCTGAGTTGCCGAGCCTGTTTTACTGCCATGTCATACCAATTACCTACCAGCTTAGTCACTATGCTGATCTCCCTGCCTAATCAAATTATTTTCTCCCCCACCTTTCTTCTCTCATTATTCTTTTCTTCTTTGAATGTGTACATGTATTCATCAAGAAGACAAGGTGAGGTCTGCTGACCCACCTGTCTTATAACCTTTTCCATATGTGTGTGATTGCATAAAACATGAGAATATAAGCCAAGAGAGGAGATTTCGAACTAGTTTTACAATTGGGGGGACTTTCTTCATGGTCTAAGAGGGCACCCACATGAGCTAGCCCGAGTATGTCCTGAACCCGAGTATTCACTGGAAACTGAAATTGTGCCATCATTATTTTCCCTGACTTCAAAATGCACTGGTCCACTGATAAAGGTGTTACTCGAGGGCTACTTCGATTTACATGAAGGCTTCGTGAGCCAAATGGGGTCTCCCCTAACCAAGCTATCGTCACTAAAATTGCTGGTCCCCAACTCTCCTGCTCTTAGAAGATTTTTCACTTTCAGAATGTTCTTAGAACCTTGGTCGCGTAAAGGTTCAGCCATTGGATGTGTACACTTGCCCCTTCAAAACACTTGGCTTAATCGCCATGCATGTTTTGATGTTGTGTGCTTCTTACTGCCGTGCACGTTTTGATGTTGCGTGCTTCTCACTGCCAAATGTGTTTTGATGTCAGCGCTTCTCACTGTCGTGCGTGTTTGACGACGTGTGCTTCTCATTGCCGTGCGCATTTTGACGTCGTGCGCATCTCACTGCCGTGCACGTTTTGATGTCGCGCGCTCTTCACTAACGAGTGTAGCCTGCTATAGTGCACCTCTTACCGTCGTGCGCGACACAGTATTGCCTTCCATGCATGTGTTACCCTAATATGTGTGCCTTTGCAAACGCCGCCATTTTTGTTGCATAACACTACATGCATGACACCTCGTCAGCACACCTGTCCCCTCTACACATGTAGACTGTGACCTTTAACTGCGTCAACCGACTGTCCTTTCCCACTGCTATCACCAAAAAAATCCCTGTGGCTGTCAGAATTCCTGAAACCCCGACACGAAACCTCTGCAAGACGTCAGCCTTCCCCGAACTTTTCCTGTAAACCACCGAAAAACCTCCACGAGCTAGTACTCGCTCGACCGGGAAACTCCCCAGCAGGCACTCGTTCTCACTCGAAAATCTCTGCAACCCCTGTGTTTGCTGTAAAAGTCCCTGTTGGAACTTCCCCTCTCACACCTGTGGATCCTCTTCTCCAACAGAAAGCCTTCTTCTTCTCTACACTCTCGATTTTTCTCCCTTTGTTGGAACTCTTCTTGCCGAAACTCTCATTGAGAAAAAACTAGAAAACCTTCCGCCATTGTTAATGTCGCTATTAAAAACCCCATGTTAAAGAATGCTCAGGTAAAACGGTAAAACAATAAAAGGCGTTTTACCCTTTTATACCCAAGGATTCCCACATATGCCCCTCACAAAGAAAAAATGACATCCAAATCCCAAGGTCAAACTGTGATAGGTTGGCCGAGTCGGGTTCAAGCTCGAGCCCAAAACCTGAACAGAGACATACTGTCGTGCACGTTTTCACCGTCGAGCCCTTTTTCGTTGTCGAGCGCATTTTCGCCACACACTGCCGCCTAGAGCACCTTTTACCGCCAAGCACGTTTTTGCTGCTAAGCGCGCATTTTCACCACCGAGCGCGTTTTCGCCGTCGAGCTCGTTTTCACCGCATGCTACCACCTTGTGCGCTTTTCACTGTCAAGTGTGTTTTTTCCACTGAGCGCACCTCTCGCCACATGCTGCCTTGTGCGTACCGTCGAGCACGCCCCTCGCCACATGATGCCGCCGAGTGTATATGCACTGTCGAGCGCATATGCACTAACGAGCACGTTTTCATTGTCGAGCTCAACCCTTCTGCCTCTACGCCCACACCTTTTCCATGCACCTTCACGCATGCCTTCCCTAGACGGCTTGTTCATGTGCGCATCGGCAAGGTACAACACCCATCACCTTCCCATCCCCACTGGAGTCATATTCATGCTTCCCATCACATGATTCCACCCATTTTAATCACCAGGGAGCCACATTCGCTCCCTAATCCCCAATGAGTCTGCTTCCGCCTACCATCCCTCATTGGGTCACCTTCACCATCTGAACCCACTGTCATAAATGGTCTCGGCCATTTTTCATCCCCAGTGAGTCAGACCACCATCCATAGACTCATTCCCCATAGATCCACTTCACATCCCCCAGTGAGTCCACCCCTCACTGAATTGCTCACATATATGGCGACTCCCACAACAGTTCAGTTGCATGACCCTAAACTGTAGCGCACGTTCTGATCGCATGACGTTAAACTGCTTTGTGCCATGGTCCAATTGCATGACCTTAAAAATGTAGCGCATGTCCTGGCCGCATGGCGTTAAACTGTTTTGCGCCACAGTCCAGTTGCATGACCCTAAACTGTAGTGCACATCCTGGCTGCGTGACGTTAAACTGCTTTGTGCCAAGATCCAGTTTCAAGACCCTAACTATAACACACATCCTGGCCACATGACGTTAAACTACTTCGCACCACAGTTTCATGACCTTAAACTATAACACACGTACTGGCCGCATGACGATAAACTGCTCTGTACAAAGGTCCAATTGCATGACTTTAAACTGTAGCACATGTCCTGGCCGCATGACGTTAAACTGCTTTGCCCAAGTCCTAATGGCATGACTTTAAACACGCCTCCACACACGTGTGCCCCCTCTGCTGCACGCACGCCCTTTGCATGCCCCTCCATGCATACCTCCCCTAACCGGCCTGTTCACATGCTCATGCCACCTTCACTTCCTCCCCAGTGAGTCCATCTCCATTGCCCTCATAAACTCACAACATTCTCCAGTGAGTCCGGCCCATGCTCATTAATCCCTGGTGAGCCATTCCATCATACATACTCACCGACAGCTAGTGGGCCACCCCTTATCCATCCTCCACACAAAACATCACCCATCATACACAGATGGTCTCGTGCCATCTCTCCCAAGTGAGTCAAGCCACAACCATACTCACTCTATGGCCTCCACAGACCATCATCCATCACCATCACAGTCCAAGTTATATGACCTTAAACTGTGGTGCACGTCCTGACCGCATGATGTTAAACTGCTTCGCACAATGGTCAAGGCTATATGACCTTAAATCATATCCCAGGTATCAGAGGCATGACCTTGAATATGCCCCCAAAAAAAAAATGAGCATGGTGTAAACCCAAAAAGCGAACGCCATTAGTAAAAATGACAGACGGGCATGGTCATGAAACCATGAGTAAGAGTGTTCTGTAAAATAAAAACTGGGCACGATGAAAACCCGAAAGGGCATTATGAGCAAAAATGGAAAAAATGAAAACATGACTGCCAGGTCATGGGCAAATGAGCCTAATAAAAAAGAAGTTCGTGAAAACCATCTTTACGACACCGCTTCCCCACAGTCCAGGTGAGAACCCGAAAGGCACTCGGACCAATAAGAAGGTTGATGCATCAATCGCCTCCATAGGCAGCTTCAGCCATCACTTCACAAAAAGAAAAATCCCCAGTGCAGAATACCTTGCTATTAGGACCCAAAAAGAAAGAGCTTCAAGAAAAATCCAACAGTCTGAGTCCGTTCATGAAAGAACCCATGAGTCAAAAGAATCACCAAGACTCAGGGTTCCGTGCTAAAGAGCCACATTCTCAAGAAGCCAAATAAAGACAAGAAAGTCATTCCGACAAGCCAAAGATGCTCCTCAACAGCAAGAAACTGTCAAATCAGGTCAATACCTGCTCACAACAACCAGGGTAGAGCCCTTTCAAGGCCGCCTTGCCAAAATCCCACCTTGACTGGACCAGACATTCGGGACAAGCTAACAAAAATCCCCCGACTGGACTTGCTAGGATGGGGCCCACAGAGGTGCCCTGCTTATCAAAGCAAACCTTGTGTAGCAGCAAACAATGCCCACTAAGGGCTTCCTGGCTGTCTATCCAAAGAAGAGCTCCTGACATGGATGATGGGCATTCCATGAGATGTCCCCCACCAGCAGCAAAACAAAAGTCCCTGACGTGGATTATGGGCATTCCATGAGATGTACCCCACCAGAAGACACAAACAAATTTAACTGATTGGGAGGAAATCCCTTAAGCAAGGCCACCGACTGCCAGACAAGCCTGGATTCTGATTGACTAGGTATACAAGACCTTAAGCAAGGCCCCCAGTTGTTGGAAACTAAAAAGAGCTTCCAACGTTGACCATGGGCATTCCATGAGATGTCCCCCACTAGTATCTCAAGTCTCTTCTCCCCCCTAAAGTCTGCATGTCTGGGTCTACAAGCCCTTAGACAAGGCCCCCAGATGTATGACCACCTTGGTCACCCCTTCGAGAACCTTGGTCAACCCTTCGGGAAGCATCTTTGCACAATTATCCCTTCGATGTTCATGTGATCCAGTGGCCAGGAAGGAAACTAAAGTCAAAGGACAATTTTGATTCCGAATGTTACCCTTCTCGCTTCTCTCGAAGCACAACATTCGGCGGGGCAAGATGTTTGAAGGTATTTTTCAACACTTGTATCCCCAATACGAATAAGGAGGAAGCATTTCGATACCTAAATCTGCAAGTACCAAAATGCCTGTGGACTACAGAAGTCGTAGGTCAATAAGCCTTGATCCAGAAGTGAAATTTTCAAAAGTCTCAGAATGGCCCAAGAAGGTTCAATATCATGCTTCAGAGTCTCCTAAGAATACCTGCCAAGTTTCGTCATGATTCGACAAGTTTAAAGCAGTGCAGACGAAGAAAATATTTTGCAAAATCTGCCACTATCGCCATGAAAATGAACCTTATAACTATAGTCGTATCACCAGATGGTGACCCTGGGGCCATTGCTAATGGATCTGAAATTTTTGAAAACCTCTAGGGACCAATTTTTTGCTTCATCAGATGTGTCTGGACCAAGTTATGGCCAAATTATCCAAAATAGGTAGGCCTCACGCTATTACCGTGCACCCTCAGTGAACCAGTTTCCATTAATGAAAACTATGTTTTTAAGTTTCAGGCTAAACTTTGGAAAGCCATATCTCTCATCCCAATCCGGATCAAGCTCAAATTTTGGGAGCATGTTTGTCTCGTCTCAAAATTTGAGCTTGATCAAACAGCCACATTATGACTCCCGCGTATCAGATCGACCTCAAACCAGACACATTATGAGCACGAGTCAAAGGCTTCATCTGAGCTAAACCTCATGTGTGATGGACGGTCAGATTCAACACATGATGAGTACGAAGTTGCTGCAATTTTCGGCTACCAAAAACCAAACTCCGGCCAAAATACCAAATTTTTAAAATGGTCGTTTGAACCCCAAATCGACCCACATTCATCTCCAAACGCTCATGATGGCATGCCCGGCAAAATACAACAAAGAAATTGTGGAAAAACACTGAGAAACGAGTGTGATCTTGAATCAAAGATCGCATGTTTCTCGTGATTTTTACATCTCGTGATCGTGGACCAAAAGTTCGATCCATGGCTCAAAATGGGTATCAAAACAACCGCCTTCCTGAGCCAAACAAGAAAAGAAAAATATTTTGGCCTGATAAAGGTCAGAAGGACCCCGAACGGACCCCAAAAGATTGCAAAGGTTGCATGGCCATAACTGTGACTTAAATGGAATTTCAAGATTTGTGAGTGAGGGGCAAAATCATCATTTTGCCCCTAATTTCTTAATTTTCATTAATTCATTTAATTCCTATTTTTCTACAATTAGGTTGAAAATTGGGCATCCACCCATGTTTGGATTAATTTCCTATATAAGCATGTGATGTGCTCTTGTAAAGGACCCCTCTTCATCAATTAAAAATTAGTCTTTTTGCTTGAGTTTTTTGGTCACGGTTTAGAGAGAGAGAGAGGAGAGAGAAGATCTAGGTGGGTACCCTTGGGCATTGTAGGTAACTTTCTCTCTCCTCTCTTCTTTCTCTCTATTCTTCTTCTCTTCTTTCTCTCTCTTCTTCTTTTTTTTTCTCTGTCGACTTCTTTTCTTTCTCTCTCCTCTTCTTTCCTTTCTCTCCTCTCTTCTTTCTCTCGATTCTTCCTCTCTTCTTTCTCTCTCTTCTTCTTTTTTCTTTCTCTGTCGACTTCTTTCCTTTCTCTCTCCTCTTCTTTCCTTTCTCTCTCTTCTTCTTTCCTATTTTTCTCTCTGCTTCTTTCCTTTCTCTCTCTTCTTCTTTCCTTTCTCTCTGCTTCCTTCCTTTCTCTCTCTTTTTCTTTCTTTTCTCTCTCTGTTTCTTTTTTTTCTCTCTCTTCTTCTTCCTTTCTCTCTTCTTTCTCCCCCTTCTATCCTCTCTCTTTCCCTCCCTTTTCTCTTTCTGTCTGGCACGACGGGGTGCACTGCTGTGCACACTCTCTCTCCTTTCTCTCTCTGTCTGGCATGTCAGGGTGCACCATCGTGCGCACTCTTTCTCTCTCCTTGCTCTCTCTGTCTGGCACGACAGGGTGCATTGCCATGCACACTCTTTCTCTCTCCTTTCTCTCTCTATCTGGCATGCCGGGGTGCACCTCCATGTGCACTCTTTCTTTTTCTTCCCTCTCTCTATCGGCAAGGCGGAGTACACCATCATGTGTATTTTCTCTCTCTTCTCTCTCTGTCTGGCATGGACGACACCGTCGTGCATGTTTTCTCTCTTTTCTTTCTCTAGCATTCATTCCTTTGTTCTTTCTTTTCCAAAAAATACATTTCATCTCTGAAGGATCTTGGTGAAAAACAAACCAGCCTTCGTTTCTCTTTTCTCTTTCTCTGAAGGATCTGAAAAACAAACCAGCCTTCATTTTTCTTTTCTCTTCCTCTGAAGGATCTGGGTGAAAAACAAACCAGCCTTCGTTTCTCCCTTCTCTTAAATTCTTTTCTCTTGAGGATTAGGGTGGAAAAAAAACCAGCCTTCTCTCTTTATTTTCTCTTTATTCATTCGCATTATGAAGGACTAGTTGAAAAGCATACTAGCCCTTCGTTTCTCTTTTCTTTAAAAACCTTTTTCTTTACTTTATCTCTAAAGGACTAGTTGAAAGACATACTGGCCCTTCGTTTCTCTTTTCTATCTCTGCTTTCTTCTCTCTTTCTGAAGAATCAGGTGAAAGCCAAATTGATCTGTGTTCCTCTATTCTACTCTTTTCTTTCTCTGTCTTTCTTTCTCTCTTCCTCATTTTCTTCATCTCAACCCCTTTTGCTTTCATTTTTCATTAAGAAATAATGTTGCGAATCTCTTGTTAAGAGGATGCCGGAAGGCTGTCCAATTGACAGGGACCCAATGCCATTATCCATTGTTCCTTCATTATCCCCTCGAATGTATACACCCGTGCGCATTTATCAAAGACAAAGTGGAGTCTTCTGACCCACTTGTCTATATTCTAACATGTATGTGTGTTGGTAGGGAAGAAGAAACAGGTCAAAGGAGACGATTCAGAACCGCCCACAGGCCAGGGGGCATTCCACGTGATCTAAGAGGGTGCCCATGTGAGCCAGTCCGAGAGTATCACAGACCCATGTGAGGTAAGTCCTGCCTCACGACGCAATTCCTCTCTCATCGGTTGGTATTCCTGCTCGTATACTCTTTACACGATTCTCGAGATAGCGATCTCAGGTCCCGGGTCCATCTCAAACCCAGAACCATGCCACCAGTTCATCCTTACCTGGAGGGCGAGATCGAGACACCTAACCACCCATAACCATACTCAAGGTTCATGTAAGTCTTACAAACATGGAAACATGTATCACAATTATATTTAGCAGTGTGTCATGAGTGATTCCTTTCATGGTGGAGCAATAACAAATCAGATATCATATCATTCAATCATGGGCATTAAAACAAATCAACATAATCAAACAAGCATATATATATCAAGCATAAACAATTCTAATATCTCTTACTCCCGAAGTAGAAGCCCTATATATCAGGCCAAGCCAATCTCATTTTTTAGGACTTCTAGCATCACTCAGGAAGGCAAACACCACAAATCGATGACCCATTTAGTAATGCATTCACACACATATAATCCCCATCGCTCTTTGGGGCTTTTGATAGGCGGAGGCCTTGCAAGACACGACCCTCATTTGTTCTCTAGCAGGAGGGTATTACACCGCCAACGGATGACCCGTTGCGTAGTGCCATACATATATATGGGGGGGCGCGACCCTCCCATGTGACTTACATCCTAACTTCTATCCTATCATGGGGAGCCAGGGAAAGATCTCAACTGCAGGCACAACTTTCTTATCATATAACGTTACACTACCAACGGATGACCCGTTGTGTAGTGCCTCGTACATTTCTTATCATATCATCGTACACTACTAATGGATGACCCAATGCATAGTGCTTCACACATTTCTTATCATATTGTCTTGCACTACTAATGGATGACCCATTACGTAGTGCATCACGCATTTCTTATCATATCATCTTACACTACCAATAGATGACCCAATGCAAAGTTCTTCACACATTTCTTATCATATCATCTTACACTATCAATGGATGACCTATTGCATAGTGCCTTATGCACATTTCTTATCATATCATCTTACAATACCAATAGATGACTCATTGCATAGTGCCTTATACACATATCATTTCATCGCAGAACATGCTTTCATATCATACTAGACCATGTACATATCATATCAGAGTATGTGCATAACATATCATAACAGAACATGTCTTACTACATGCATCCATATCATAACAGAGCATACGGCATTTCATAAGAGAGCATATTTTTATTTCATAACAAAATGTGCCTCATTATCATGCATTCATTTCATAACAGAGCCTGCTTTCATGCACACATATCATAGCAGAGCATGTCATACTACATGCATTTATCTCATAACAAAGCATATCTCATTACCATGCATTCATTTTATAATTGAGCATCTCTTACTACCTGCATTCATATCATATCCAAGCATATTTCATTACCATACATTCATATCATAACTGAGCATGTCTTATTACATGCATTCGTATTATAACATAGCATATCTCATTATCATGCATTCATATCATAACTGAGCATGTCTTACTACATGCATTCATATCATAACAAAGCACATCTCATTAGCATGCATTCATTTCACATTAACAATAGATTAACTTGCTCACATATCATAACATATACAGGTTCATATGAAACATCAACATGTCCAAAGCATGTTATGCATATAACCATATCACCGGGCTCATTAGCTCAAAGATATCATCATGTCATTTTTTTGGTTTTTCACGGTAAACACATTTCACTTATAAAGGCATATCATGAGATAAAAATATTATTTGGACCTGAGACACCTTTTATAACAATCTATGCTCTGAAAACACAACTTTCGTGAAGGGGGTAACTCCTAAGTTTGGGTTAAAGTTTGCCAAACTGTTTGATGTACTTGAACAATGCTCATGTTTTCACCGCAGAATACCCAGGATGACATACTCATATGAAAATGGGCATAACTTTTAAAACATACGAAATTTAATTATAATTCCAAATATATTTTCAAAATATATTCATTTATCTTTCATTTAAAAGTGGTTAGACCTCATTCTGATATATTTTGGTAAGTTAAACGCTCCACATAAAAATACATAAAATCCCTAGAATTTCATTTCACAAATCTGACATGCTTCAAGAAATGGTAAATGACTTTTAAACCAAAATGAAAATTAATAAGAAGTCTTTTCCATGATAAATTGACTCAATGAGCTATGTTTCTAGAAAATTTCATGATCTAAGGAGATATATAGGATCCTCAAACAGTTTATCAAATCAAAGCTAAAGTTCTAAAAAACAGAGCACATTCTAGCAAGATTTCAGTAACATACATCCACACCACACCCATATTCATTCTTGAATTTCATATTTTGATAAGCTAAGTAAACATGCATCAATCTAAAGCATGAAAACATGGAAACCAGATCCATTTACATGCACCAAAAGAAACTCCAAGGTTCTCCACAATTTTCACCACATATACTAAGCTCCAAAAGATGGGTTCAAGCTCAATGAACTAAGGCTGGGTGGGGTCTCAAAGTCTTAAGGTCTTAAGGCTAGATAGTGAAACCGTGGGTGAGAGAGGGAAGTGAGAAGAGAGAGAGGGCAAATCAATGTTAGGGGTAAGAAGGGGGTATAAGTAAGCAAGGGTGGGGATAGCATGCAATTGACAAGTGACACATAAGAGGCATGCATGAAGAGAGAGAGGGGGGGTGGTGAGCATGGGAGACATAATCATGGGATGGTAGCATGCATGTGCCACATAGCACTCATGCATGAAGAGAGAGGGCATGTGAGAGGAGAGAGAGAGCATGTGTAATCATTGTATAGGGGGAAATCATGTTGTAACCATGTGCATTGGGATGCGCAACGAAAAATTTTGGGGTACAGATTAGACCTTTCTGATGGTAGCTCGGATTTGAGCGATTTTCGTACCGTCGAAAAGCTCGTGATCCCTACAATAATACACTATCACTCAAAACACCATATAGAGGTTATACAACAAATCGAAAAGAACAGTGAGATTAGCATTAATCGGAAACGATTCAAGATGTAACTAGGATCAACAGCCAAAAAAGTTCCGGACCTCACATCTGCACTCCATTTGGTGTTGGCTAGCAGCAACTAAAGAAGGATGGGGTATAGCCAAGGTGGATGTGACAATCAATTTGAAAAAGTATTATGTCTACAAGAACCACAAGAGTAAGATATAAGAGTATTTAGACTCCTCCATCACCAGGTTTATTGAAGTTAAATTTTGATGGGAGTTTGCTTGGCAACCCAGGGTTGGAAGGCATAAGAGGGCTTGTGCGAGACTGTGATGGCCAAGTCATATTTACATATGTTGGACCTATAGGCATAGCCACTGCAAACAATGCGAAAATGCTGGCTATTTTCTGTGGGTTACACATTTTTTCGTAATAGAAATTTGGGAAACTATTGTGAGGTGGAAGGAGATTCTTTGAATGTGATCCAATGGTGTAGTAAAAAAAAAAAGGTACCATGGGAGCTAAAGTCGATTTGGATGCAGATTATCGATTTGATCGTCAGCATGTATGTTTCCTTTGCTCATGTTTATAGGGAGGCTAACTTTTTAGCTAAGTCTTTGGCTAAAGAGAGTGCTTCTCTATCTTGTATTTCCGTTACAAATGTTGTAATCCCTCTTGGTAACCTGCTCTTTCAATAAAAGTTCATAATATCTGTTAAATATCACATGAGAGATTAATGGACAGTATACTTTCTTGGAGGAGTTTAAATTCTAATGCGTTATATTCAACATCAATGGAAACGAGCACGTGTAAGATATGAAATTCTCTACTTTAAAAAGAAAGATCAGGCATTCAATGCACGTAAAGTTAGTTATGAAACGTTTGGAGCATTTCTTTAAATATATATGAATATGCTCCCAAGAGATCACATTGTAGTGATGTACATTTATTTATGTAATAGATGATCTAATTTTGGTTGATTTATTTATTTTTTTAAAATTATTGGGCCCCTCTATATTATTGTATGATTTATTTAAAACAATCAATTTTTATTTATTAATTTGGGTTTAACGAATCATAGATCTTGCATCAAAACAATAGATGGTGATAATTTATCTTCAATATTGAGTTATTGATATTTTTCCCAATGCCATTAACAAAATTAGCTTGATGCAGGAATTGAAGAAGTTGTGTTGGCCATAGATAAAAAAAAAGAAAAAGAAAATTATATGCTCATAGTAGCACGAGGGCCTTAATATACACTATAGTCGCTGAAGGAGTATAAACTTGGGAAAAAATTACTAGAAAAAACCCAGAGAGACCTTTTTAGACCTTCTACCCCCACCCTAATCTTTCTTTACTCCTTTGTTTAAAAAACCAAGTTTCCTTCCTAAAACCCCCCCAATTGAAAAATATTTATTTTTTTACCAAAAATACCCCTTCTGTACATTGAACGTGCGATCAAATCCTACAGACGGATCCCAATTTCTATTAACACCGGACCGCAGTTATTATTTTCCAGAGTGCTTATGAGAAAACAATATGCCGGATCGAATATCTAAAACACCGGATTGAAGTGCTTGTATATCCAGGAAACATATCACCGGAGTGCTTCTTAGTTTTGTCGATGCACGTTTTTTAGATTCCGGACTGGCTATTAATAGTGAATCAATCTCCGGAGTGAATTCAAGAAAAGTTGGAGTGCCTTATAGTTTTGCCGGAGTGCTTTTTACAGATGTCGGACTGTTTTTTACAGTGAACTAATCTTCGGAGAGCTTTCATCATATGCCAGAGTGCTTTCTAATGCTGTCAGAGTGCATTTTACAGATGTCGGAGTGCTTATTTAACAGTGAACATTCTCCGGAGTGCATTCAGAAAATGCCGGAGTGCTTCTTAGTTTTGCCGTTGCGCGTTTTTTAGATTTCGGACTGCCTATTAACAGTGAATTAATCTCCGAAGCGGATTCAAGAAACGCTAGAGTGATTTTTAATTTTGTCGGAGTGCTTTTTACAGGAGCCGGACTGATTTTTTATAGTGAACTAATCTCCGGAGTGCTTTCAGAAAATGCCGGAGTTTTAGTTTTGTCGGAGCGCGTTTCATAAATGAGTGCATTCAAAAAATGTCGGATCCCCCAAAAATGCTCCAAGGTCTTGGTTTGTTCCTTCATTCTTTGTTTGCTATAAATACTGGTTTTCTTTCACCAAACAACCTTCTTTTTTTGTCTAGAAAACATCTATACTGTGTGAAATCTCTCTCTCTAAAATACCTCTATTGTGTGAAATCTCTATCTTTCTCTCTCTCTAAAGTACCTCTATTGTGCGAAATCTCTATCTCTCTCTAGAATACCTCTATATTGTGTAAAATCTCACTCTATCTTTCTCAAACACACAGACACACTCTCTCTCCTCTCCTCTCTCTCCAGAATACTTCTATATTGGGTTGGAATTTCCTCTATATGTTATTTATTTTGCCTACAGAGAGATTCGATTAGTGTGAGGAAGCCAATGGAGAGAGAAAGAAAACCGTGAGGAAGCTAATGGAGAGGGAAATTCAGTGGGAAGAAGAGGTGAGGAAGAAGCCGAAGAAAATAGAGAAAACCATGAGGGAGAAGCCGTGGTGGTGAAGGAGAAAGCTGTGAGCCTGAGGAAGAGGCCATGAGCCCTGAGGAAGAAGCCATCGGCGTGAGGAAGATAGAAGAATGGGTAAAAACCAAGGTTCGTGACAAAAATAGAGTAAATGGGTTAACGGGAGAGGTACGGGTAAAGGTCAAAACGGGGGTAAAAATTGTCTTTAACTCATCTTTTTTTGGGTTGAAGGGTTTAGTAAGAAAAGTTAATTTTTTAAAAAAAAGAGTAAAGAAATATTAAGGTGGGGGTAAAAAATCTAAACCGCTCATTTTGGGATATTAGTAATTTTCCCTATAAAATTTATAAAGATGATTGTAGAGCACGCGCATGCACGTATATTCGAAAACTAATGCATATCATATCATTCTTATATTTAAAAAGTTATTTGGAAAGTCTTCTCTATAATGAATGCAATCCATACACTTTCTATTGGCAGTTTGTGTGGAGTCTTGGCTCTAAACAATCAAATTAGAACCCACCTTCAAATAGTATCAAGAAATGTGGTTCCAATACTAAAAATCTTTGTAATAGCCTTAAAATATATTTTAATTTTTAATTATAAAATTCAAAGCTTAAAAATAGTGTAGATCGATCCATGAAAATTTTAAAATCTTGAAAATTGACGGTCCAAAAATGTGTTACAAGATACACCATTTTCAAAACTTGAAATCTATTATTTTCTCATGTCCATGCATCTTGATGCTGAGATAATCAATTTGAGGATATTTGAGCATCAAAAAAACCTTTTCCAGTGAAATTTTTGAGGTGGGCTCTAATTTGATTGTTTAGAGCCTTGCTCTATATAAACTTTTCCAAGCTTTGAGGCTTTAAGTTTGAGCTTTTTTTTGCTCTTTTGTTTTTTTGTTTTTTTTAATATACTTTTATGGGATCCTTTTTTTGTTGTTTTTTACTTTTTTAGAACCCTTATTTATCATTTGTGATTAATTTAAAACAATCAATTTTTTATGTTGTCAGGAATTTAGATATCATAACTAAAGAAATAGATGGTGATGATCTCTATGTAATATTGAGCTAATGTAAGAATTGACGAGGTTGTATTTGTCATAAAATGAAATAAAAAGATATACTCGTAGCCTCATGTGATGGAATTTAATGTACATTATACTCTCGCCATTTAACTGTTCTATTTCATCGGTAGCCCATTATGGATAACATTCTACATTTACAGTTGTAATAAATGATTCAATTAATTATTTTTATTTGTAATATTTTTGAAACTTCTATATATCAATGAATAATTATTTTAAATAAAAAAAAGAGAAAATTGCTAAAAAGCCCCAAAAATATACGTTTTAGATACTCTACCCCCGCCTTAAACTTTCTTCATGTTTTTTTTTTTCTCAAAAACCATCTTTTATAACTAATACCCCCAACTCAAAAAGTTACATCTTTTTTAACGACAGTACCCTCCCTTCACATGACAAATCATTTTCGGATCCCAATAAAAGAAAACGTTAGACCGCATTTGTACAACGCCGGACTGCTCAATCTAGCATACTTCAAAACGCCAAACTGCCCCTACAAAATTCCAAACTGGCATATCAAAACACCGAACTGCCCCTTCAAAATGCCGGACGACAACTTCAAAATGCCGGACCGTAACTTTCAAATACTGGACCGCCCATTTCAGTAAAAAAATAATCGCCAGGCCGCCACCATGAAACGTCGGACCGTCCATTCCAACAAAAAACAATCATCGGACCACTTGTTTAAAATTCCGAACCACCTTCTTTAACGAAAATAATTTGTTAGATAAAAGAAAGGTATTTTTGTTCAAAATAAATGAACTTTTTGTGTAGCGGTATTAGCTAAAAAACATCATTTTAAGGGGGGGGGGAGTTGCTAGAAAAAGTCACATACATGTAAAATGGGTCAAAAGTCCATCCGGGGGGTTTTAGCAATTTTCCCTTAAGAATTTCAATACCATCATATGTTAAATTTGTCATGAGAGCCTTAATGTACATGACTATAAAATCTTAAGTACAGAATATTGTACGTATTTGTCGCAAGATAAAGAATTCATGGCAAGGCATACATGCATAGCAATCGTGGCAAGGCATATCGTACGTATGTGTTCTGATAAGATATGGTATTCAATGCGTCTGTACATTTTACCAAGGAGTATGTAAAAAAATACCCTGTGCTAGAGAAACTTTGAATTCGGATTAAAGATTAAACACAGTGCTTCGCATTGAATGCACTTCTTGGTATCCGCTCATTTGGAACAGAATTGCCACTTGCCGATTCCTGCTTTGATGATGAGTTGGATATTTTTATTTTTTTTTTAAAAACAGTTATATAAATCATAAGATATAAAAGATTTAATTTGTAATGCATATTGTATTGTTTTTTCATAATTACGGCAAACAATGCAAGACAAATCGAACAGGAATAGTTAATCAAACATGGAGCCCGAAGCAGTTCACCGGCCTAACCGATAAACAGTTCTATTCAACTTGCCTAATTGGGAAAGTCCCTAGCGGTCAAAAAAAGTATTAAAAAATAAAAAATATAAAAAAATCTAATAAAACAGGGGAATTGCAGGGCGACTTAATCGGTTGGAACGGATGAATCGGTTGCCTAAATTGGGATCCATCACCAAATGATCTCGAATTGGCCAAGTTCCAAAGGTTATGTATTATGCGATTTTCATACAGTGCACTAATGTATATCAAGCAGATCTATGAACACTTGAAAGTATATACGTTTTGTACAATATGGTGACAATCACACTTAGTCATTAGATTCAAAATTGGGTGACTCGGAGGTGTACATTTAATTACCCTCAAAGTCAAAGATGTGGGTCGCTTTCAGAGACATGTGGGTAGATTGATTTATTTGGTTGTGACATCATTAAACATAACATATGCGACTAGCCTCGTGAGCAGGTTTATGCATGCTCCTAGATCATGTTATATGGAGTCTGACAATAGGATCATCAGATATCTTAAGTTGTTACCCGAGAGAGATATTAGGATTTAACAAAATGGGCACACTTATGTTATGTACATTAGTCGGAGGAAACTTAATTACTTGAAAAAGAAAAAAATAAAATGTAATTGCTCGATCCAGTGCATAGGCTAAATATAGAGCTATATATGTAACTATAAGTGAATTGATATGGCTAAATCACTACTTCGGGATATGAAATTCCAATCGTTCAATCCAATTGAGATGTTTCATGATAATCAAACAACTATGTACATAACTTCCAATCCAGTATTTCATAAAAGAACCCATCATATAGAAGTTGATTATCACTTTGTAGGATAAAGAGCAACCTACAATTAAAACTATAATATGCATATTTGGAAACTAAATAAAAATTCATTATCATCATCATAACTTTTTCCTAATTAATTAGGATCGGCCACAAGAACCCTGGTCCACCATTTTGCTTTATTAAAGCCATACCCTCAGTGAAGCCATCCCTCCTAAATCTACTATAACTCATCTTATCGCCTATTAATACTGCACCTAAATTTTACTGAATGGATTTTTTTGTTCACCCAATATTTTGCCCCGTAGAGCAAAGCTGATCTCACAGTTGTCCGATAGAACTTGCCCTCCATCTTCATTGGTATGTGACGATCACATAAAATTCAAGTTGCACATATCCACTTCGTCCACCCAACTCTAAAAATTGAATAAAATTAATCAATAATTTTTGCCTCCATCAACTTGCCTCATGAGATCTTCAATCTCTTCATCTCCTGCATCACAAGGTGGAATCTACAAGAGTTTCCCTCCACGTTCCCTCTATGCTACCATCGGTTTGCTGAAATTACAAAACCCTAGGCATATAATAGAAAACCCAAGGTTGAAAAATAAGCAAACCTAGGTTAAAATCATCAAACCCTAGGCTGAAATTAGAAACCCATTTCAGTATTCCAAAGTGATGGAAATCAGAAACCCCATTTTAGAAACCCTAGAATGGCCCTACAATTAAAAAGAGACCCTACTTTTAGTAATTAGCCTCATTTTTTTAGGGTTGGGAAAAAACCCAAGGGAAAACTCTGACTACCCACTAAAGCGCCAAATCGTCTGTGAGCTCATCATTAGGAGTTCGCTAAGGAGTATTATTCGGTTTGGTATTAAATTTAATATAAATAAATTAGGCATTTGTATATAAAATTTTTTTTTTATATTTTTTCATTTATTTTTAGAAAAATTTAAAAATATCTCGAGGCACAAAAAAAGGTCTTAAAATATATTTATTTGATTAATTTTAAGTTTTATTTGGCTGTGCTTTATTTAATCAATATATATATATATTTTTATTTTATTATATTTTTTATTTTTAAATTTCTTATAGTCTTTATTCAATTTTTAACCGCCTGGGGCTTGTCAGTTTGAAGCATGGAGCACCTTTACAGGAGATTCCATAAACCACAAAATCACTATAGACCACGGGACACCCCCATCCCGTCCCTCTCTCAGTCTATAAAATTGAAGGCAAGGATGAGCATTTATGACCCAGTCTGGAGTATGCCCTCACTAGTCAAGTTTTCTATTACGCCGTCGCTAGTCAAGTTTTCTTTTGCAGGAAATCATTATTTTTCTCCCTCTTCCCATCCCCTATCTCCCTCTATCATTCCCAACCT
This sequence comes from Amborella trichopoda, assembly GCF_054954075.1. Classification (NCBI taxonomy): domain Eukaryota; kingdom Viridiplantae; phylum Streptophyta; class Magnoliopsida; order Amborellales; family Amborellaceae; genus Amborella; species Amborella trichopoda. The sequence continues at coordinate 18,720,833 of NC_142348.1, read as the reverse complement.
GCTTTCCCACGCGTCGTACCATCCGCTATTTTTCTCCCAATGAGAGATATCTCTCTTGTGCAGGCGGGTCTCTCTTTCAGGCGTCTCTCTGTCAGGTATGTCACGTCTCTGTCTCTCTCTCTCTCTCTCACAGAGGGCAGGTGGGTCTCTCTCTCGCTCACAGAGGGCAGGTGTCTCTCTCTCTTTTTCGTTTTTCTCTGTGGGCAGTTAGGGCTGAGAATTTAATCGACCCAGATTTGAAACTTGAATTTAGGATCCTATTTATATCAGGATATGGATCTAAGATTTGGATCCGAATAATAATTCGGATTGGATCCGGGTATAGGCATGTCCAATGCAGATTTGACACGAGTTTTTAAAAATAATATATATTATTTTATCGTATATGTTAATATATATTTAATTTTCTTTCCGTTGTTTCTTCTCTCTCTTGCCTTACTCTCAGAGTGCTCTGTTTCTCACTAAATTGTATTCAGAGAACTTTGAAGGAATTCCAGAAACGCAGAGAGAAAAGGCATGAACCCTAATTCCCAAAATGAGACCGGAAGAAGAAGATAAGGATGATGCAGAAACGCAGAGAGAAAAGGCATGAACCCTAATTCCCAAAATGATACTGGAAGAAGAAGATAAGGACGATGCAGAAACGCAGAGAGAAAACGCATGAACCCTATTTCCCAAAATGAGACCGGAAGAAGAAGATAAGGATGATGCAGAATTACGGAGTTACATGCATTATTTATTTGCAGAAGTAGAAGAGGGCCGATCCCAAAAACTAACCCTAGATCGTTCACAAAGGGAAGTTAACCTCCCGTTATGTAAAAGATTCCACGAAACTTTTGAAATGGAGGACAGTTGTACGTTATTTGAGGCCACACATATCTCAGTTCCCAGGGTTGAACTTCCTTGTGGAAATGAGACGCTCACAACTCTAGATTTCAGAACTTCACTCGAAACCCTAAAATTCAAAAGCCTTCAATTAAAGGCGAGGAAGGGGCCAGTGATGAAAGAGAACAACCCAGCATGGAGTAATGCAGCAAAGATGACGGCTGAGTCCAGAGAAAAGAAGCGTGGTTTGGGGGGAGTTGCTAAAGGTTAGAATCTCACCCGTTTAAAGAGAGAAAAATATTGGGCTGCATCGGGGGAGGAGAGAGAGAAACGGGAATTCACCCACGTGTGGATTGTTTTGCCTGCATTTCTCAATATAAGTCAAAATATAGGGGTTTGATTTCATTGATTAATGTGGACATTACAACGGCACACTTCTTCACTGCGGGCGATACACGTACACAAGCATGAGCAAAACTATCACAAACACCCCTGCTACCTCTACCATAATAAGGCTATTGTTGCTATTTACCGAAGAAAGAATGGGAAATGATTATGTAACCGTTGCATTATAATACGATGCAACGGCATGTTGGCATAATTTAAGCCATTAGATCAACTACAATCTACTTTCTTCTTTCAATTCCTCTCCTTCAAACAATGATTTGAATGAAGATTAAAGGTCAACCTTTTACTTTGTTTTTATTTTTTTATTTTAACTTTTTTTTAGATCCCAGGTTCAGCCCTCTCTCTGTATATATAGATCTCTCGCACAGTTCCTTTTTTGACCCCAATGCTTGGAATCCTTCTCTATCAGCTCCCTATGTTGTTCTGTCATCCTTCTGTAGGTTATCTTGCTCTTCCCTCTTTCTCTACTCCCTTTCTAAGGATCTCTTTCACTCTACTGAGGTCTCTCGAAGATTAGCTCTATTAGTTGGGTCTTTTTATGCTCTATGAATGGGAGTTTTTGGTGCTCTATAAATGGGGCTTCTTCAGATCGTTGGATCACGTTTTTCTTCTTTGAAGAGTCTTGGAAGGCTTGCTGCTCAAACCATCTTTCCATCTCAATCTCCATTGCATAGAAGACTTTATAGATCAGGATAGCCCTGAAAATTGGAAGGAAGGCAATTCCTGAGTCAAGTCAGGTACTAAACTTTTTGGGTTCTTGAATCAAATTTCTTGAGGGCTTGTGAACCTTAGGTGGCTCAATGATGCTTGAACAAGATTTTGGTTTATTTTTATTTTTATTTTTATTTATTTCAAATTTTTATTTTATTTGCAAGTAAATTAGGGTTATTGAATGAAGAAAATTGGAGTTCTGTTTTACTATTTTTTTGGTTTTACAACTGTAAGGTTCTTGTTTGTAGCAATAAAATGGTCTAAAAATTCAGAGCTAGGAAACTCAATCTGTGAAAAATTCCCTGATTTCAGTAAATCAGTGAGCTCAAATTTGGTTTTACAGTTAACTTGTTGAAATTTATTGATTTTAGTAAATCACACAAATTTTTTTTTTTTTTCAATGGCCATCTTTTTCGAGGGGCAATTTTTTTTACAACATTCAATAGAGCCTTCACTGCGTAAAAACCATATAAACAAACTTCTATTTGGGGTTTTCTTGTTTTCAACTATGTTTCTTTAGGTATGTACATTGCTTGTACATTATGGGAGCATATACTTATTTGTAGTTCAGTTATAGGTTTAGCTTATACCAAAATTAGAATGCCTTTAGAATTTTTTGTAGACCATGTTGAAAATTCAATATAAATGATTTTTCATCGTATATTATATTGGTTTGTATGTAAATGCAACAATAAGTGATACTATCGGTTTTCCTTATGTTACACTTTAGCATTGTTCATTAGCAACCTGGCGCTTCACAAAATATAGACATACAATGTTGTGTCCTCAGAACTTATTAGTTTTTTCCCTTCCTAATTTTTTAGAATTTTAAATTGTTTAAGTAGAGATTAAGACATCATGAGAAAATCTCTAGATTATAGAAGAATAATAGAAAATGTTTCATGTGCAAAGGTAGCGGTCATGATAAGAGGAATTGCCCAACTCTGAGGGCTGGACTGAATACCAAAGAATGCAAATCAAAAGCTTCTTAAATTGACTCCTTTCTTGAATCCATCATTTTCAATTGTTAATAAATTTGTAATTGTTCTCTCTATGTTCTGTTTGTAACATAATCAAGTGGCACACATGCTCCCCATGTTTGAAGAGTCCCCATGTTTGAAGAGTATTGGAGAAGTTGCATTGTTAGTTACCGATAATTAAGTTTTACTGCATTATTAACTATATTCTTGTAAACTGATTTTGTAACCGCAAGTGTAAAATCCCATTGCATGATGCAGGAAATTGGAACATACAATGTAGCTTGATGAATGTCTTTAGCAAGAAAACAATTCTGTGTTGTTTCTGCAATTGCTTCTTAGCTTCACAAACCATAAAAGTTGAAACTGTTCTTGTTCTCATGAAATTCGGCTTATCAAGAAGAACTGTGGGATTTTGGTAGAATTTAATCAATCTTTTTGTACTTTGGTCCACATTTTTCTTTTTCTTTTTTATTGGTTGTACGATGTTCTTTAATTAGCACCATTTTTTGTATATGTGGCCATGTTCCAAGAGGTACCATTTTTTGTATAGAGTATTGCCTTCTCATTTACTGGATCATTGGATATTTACTATTTTTTCTCTTGTAACTGCTGCTATTCTAGCAGCAGTAGATCAAGCATTATTTGATATCATTTTGAGTCAAATCTTGATGCTAAATTTATATGAAATACTCAATATATCTTAAGAAAAATTCATACAACTCTCATGGTGGCCAAAGGTAATATTCTTTGAGGCTTGGGAAGTGATTTCAATGGTTGTGGAGAAGAATTCTTTGAAGCAATTTGGTCATATATAAAATGATGAGAATAAAATAATCCATAATCAGAATTAAGGATAAAAAATGGCCAAAATAGTGCATTATTGTGTTGCATTCTGCTACTTCTTGCAAATATTTCGATGATGCCTAAGGAACTTAAAAAAAAAAAAAAATTGATTCACTCCTCTCAATCATTATTGCTGCACCACTGAATTTCAGTAGGTTCTTGTAGACCTCGCTCATCAGTAGAGGTGATTGTATGCCAATCTACAATTTCTTTTTCTTCCTTTAAGAGAGGCACAAGGGTCATTCAACATCAATATAAATCCTTATGGAAACGTCTTGATCTGAGGCTAGGAAATTTAACCAGCTCATGATCTCAAATGCAACTACAACATCAATATGATGACCATGAAGCCAAGTTCATATGAAGTTATTGCTGCAATTAAGTTTGTTGTTGTGCCACACAGGTTGTTTATTAAGGTTTCAAGCTTTTTTCTTTGGTTTTGAGGTTTTGGTTTTAGAGCTTGAGTGCGAAGAACCATAGCTGCAAAAGAAATTATTTGTTTGTCCGAGTTTCTCTTGATGCCTGAAATGGTGAGAGTCTTTGGTTTCATGTGTTGATAGATATAATTTTACTAAATAGGATCCTATTTGATCTATATTCAACAGGATATTTTTCTCGTAGCATATAAGCTCTAGGATAATTTTTTCTCATCTTTTTCATCGTATACATATAGTTTGAGACATGGTTGCCCCATTGAAATGTACATGTATAGGGAAAAATAAGGGAATGTTAGAGGCAATTCATTATGAGGAATTTGTGGGATGTGAATGGTTAGACTATTTTGGTTCATGGTCAATTCGTTGTGTTATTCTTCCTGACAAAATTTCTGTCAGTCTCTGATATTGGGTTCAATGCTTTAGTATGATGTGAATAGCTGCACAATAGATATAGGCCCTCAAAATTGTTCCTCGATGAATCCTTTTCTTGTTCTTCTATTGTATTATTGATGGTATAATACATTCAAATATTCATAGGCTCTTGTTATGTGAGGAAATTGCATGGATGTGCCTTGAAATGCCATTATATTTGCTTTTGTGTAATGAATGAGGAAAGCTGCATGCCTTTGGAGATTTTTTAACACAGAGAGAGATACATCGAAATATATTCATTAGGAAAGAGAATCATATGCATAGAATCATTAAGTGACCATAAATTTTTCGCCACATCTAAAACATACAAGCATTATTCACAAAGCCATTGCTCATTATGTCATAGTCAAACAGTAACAAGTATCCACACTAGAATAACCAGCTCCAATAAGGGAAAACTCTTAAGAGGATAAGAGAAATTAAACTTTCCATAGCATATGTATATCAAATACAAGCCGTAAGATGGTTCCAAATCTGCAAAAAAATTCTCTCCACACTCCAAAGTTCACCCTTAAATATATACAGAAAAATAAGTTAAATACACATTGGTTTAGTCTTCATCTATGGTTGCAGCGTCAAGTATTTGCAGTGTAACTGGTTCATCCCAAAGATTGGTCTCTTTGACTACCTTGAATATATGCACAATAAATTCCTTCTTGCATTTAACAAGCTTGAATACAAAGGCTTTTTGCATTTAACAAGCTTGAATACAAAGGTCCCCCCATTTTCAAGATTGCTTTCAACAGAGAAGTGGCTACATCAACATCATATAACCTTACATGTAAAAGTGGCAGTTACCAAGTACAATAAAATTAGATAATTTTTTGAGTAATGAGGTAGAGACTAATGTTCTTAAGATTGATCAAGCAATTGAAAGCCTTCAACCAGGAAGTTACAAACCTTTATTAGTTGAAACACAATTGAACCAAATTGCCAATGAAAAAAAAAATAGTGCAATTTACTAAAATCAACAAAATTTCAACAAGTTCACTGTAAAATCAAATTTGAGCTCACTGATTTACTGAAATCAATGAATTTTTCATAAATTGAGTTTCTTGGCTATGAATTTTTAGACTTTTTTACTGCTACAAACAAGAACCTTTACAGCTGTAAAACCAAAAAAATAGAAAAGGAGAACTCCAATATAAAGAGAGAGATGTATATATAAAGGTGTATATATAAAGAGAGAGGTTGAACCAGGATCTAAGGAAAGCAAAAAACCCAAAAAAATAAAGTAAAAGGCTCACCTTGAATCTTCCTGTAAATCTTTATCTTCTTGATGAATATCCATGGTCTTCTCATATGGGTAGCTCTATTTCTTTGGGAAGGAATAAGGGACGGGATATTTAGATTAGAGACAATAAGGTTGAGAGAATGAGAGGAAGACAGAGAAGAGGGTGGGAAGGGAGAATATTTGGGGGAGGGAGAAACGGAGGGAAATAGGGTGGGGATTTTGAGTTCAAAATTAAAAATGTTACTTTTAAATTTTAAAAAAAAGACAAAGTTGATTTCAACCTTAGCCATTGGTTTGTAGTTGATCTAATGACTTAAATTATGTTAACACATCTTTGCATGATATTATAGTACAATGGTCGCAGGAAATCACTTCCCTTAATGAAATTATCCCTAAAGTTAAGTGAAATTTCCACCTACTGTTCAATTTGGTTAGGCATGGAATTGATTCCGACCCAAATCCGTATCCGGATTCAAACATTTAAGATCCAACCAGATCAGGACCCGAATTTTATTTATACTTTTGGATCTGGGTGGATCCGGACCTGATCTAAAAAATTCTATAGGTGGGTCTCTCTCTCAAGGGTAGGCGGGTCTCTCTCTTTGGTCTTTCTCTCTCACAGAGGGCAGGCAGGTCTCTCTCTCAAGGATCTTTCTCTCTCACAGAGGGCAGGCGTCTCTCTCTCTCTCACAGAAGGCGGGCAGGTTTCTCTCTATCTCATTTTTTCTAGACGTAACGCTTCATTATCGCTCTCCTCTATTTCTCATTTTACAATCTCTTTGCTTTTTTATCTCTTTCTCCTCTCTCACTCTCTTTCTCTACCATATTGTGCAGGCCTAGCGCACCTCTAACACAAAAAGAATAAAGCAGGATTATCGTTGACAATAAAAAAGTTGGTATTAAATTTTTATAGCTGTTCTTGGACTGCTGTTTTGGAAAGCTATTGTGAGGTATTTTCCTAGGCGTGTGAGCCATTTATATGAAAAATGTAACCCACAAATATTTTCGTAAGCTATCATTGGCTCGGTAATGTTTCTGAACTCAAAGCCATAGATCTTTAATCGAGCCAGAAAAACCAGCATATCCAATTGCAAACAGAGAGAGAGAGGGTAATAGTTGCACGTAGGCATGAATGTGCAGCTGCTGTTTCTTTTGTTCATGACGTGGTTTAGGTTGGTGAGATTTCACATTTAGTGTGTGCATTTTTTATTAATAGTGTATTAATTGATCTTGGATGTTATGTGCATTTGTCTTTCTATTGAGTCACGTTTTACTTTAATTATTGTTGGTCATTTTCTTAATACATTACTTTACTTGATAGAACATGGACTCCTCTCCTAACACAAATACTTACAACGGCTCTGACGTAGTCCCCTCATGGCTATCCAAAGCTGATGAAGACGGTTGTTTTGTATGACGTTCGACCCATATATGAGAGATCTAACACGTCTTTGGGGCACATGAGGAGGACATAGTATGCATAACACTTTATAAGTCTGAGGCAGATGCTGCGAAACTTCGACGTGAGGCTGAGGTGTTTGAGGATGGTTCCGAGTGAAAGAAAGACTAATGCGATCTTGTCAGGGAATATATATTTTTTTTCATTTTTCGTCTATTCAATTTTTTTTTTTTCTTTTGGTAAAGATCACTTACAGTAGTCTTATTACAATAATTCTCGCTTTAAAGAAAATAAAACTAATAAATTCAAGATCGTAAAAGCCTTGATGTCATTTAACGAATTTAAGAAAATAGGAAAAATTACATACATATCTGTTTACATTCAGATCTGTACCGATCTCTATGATGAGATTTGTTCAAATCTTAATAAAAAATGTATTATTTTTTAAAAGGTAGAGAAAGTGGGGTCGTTTGAATTATGGGTTCAGAGAAATCCCAGATCTATACAAATCTGGTCTTTTTCAGAGTCTACTGGCAGCCTCAGCTTCAAATCCGTATTTTTTACTTAAAAATATTTCTATATTTAATTAAATATAATGATGAATTAGTTTCTAGAAAAAAATAAAATAAAGCAGATAATTAAATGATAAAAACAAATTAAATTAAAGCAAATAAATATATATTTACCTTTAGGGACTCGAAACTCCGAGTTTCGGGTTTGAATCAGTTCGCTCTTCTGATTTATGCCACCATCTTTTTGTTTGGAAGGTTTTTGCTAGTTGGAATTGATAGATCAAGGGTTCTTTAACTTGGATCAAGGGTTCTTAAAGCAAGGAGAAAAGTTGAGAATTTTAAGTAGGGTCTACCTAGATTTTTATTAGGATTGGAGGAGAATTTCTTTAGTTTTCTAAAGGTTTTGGGATATCCAGAAGTTGAATATGAATTTGGGATTTTTTATGATTTTTGGGGATTTTTTCTAATTTTTAAGAATTTTTTAAGGGATTTTCCTATTTTTGATTTTTTGGGCTATTTTTTTAATTTCAAAAATTTCTTAGGGATTTTTTTGTGGTTTTTGGTCTCTTTGTGGTTTTTGGTCTCGTTCTTTTAGGTTATGAACTGGGTATTTATAGAACTCTGTTGGGGATTTTTTCTAATTTTTTTTGGAGTTTTTTTAGATTGTTTTGGATTTTATCTTGAAGTTTTAGTTTTATCTAATTAAAGAAAATGTGTTTACTGCATCATCAAATGTGTTGATTGCATCATCAGTCCACAGGGACCAAATTGTCATTTTTATATAATTTTTGACCTTTGGAAAGCTCTTGAGCTTTATTTCAAGTTGAGAAAGGAGTTGGGTAGTTTTAGGTTAATTAAATTGGGTCTAGGTTGCCTATGGTAACTAAGGTTTGTGTAGTCCTTTAGGACCAGAATCGAGGTTTTTAAGAGTTCTCTTAGCAAGAATTTTGAGGGGGTATATATAATTGCCCTTTTTTGGTATTCCCCTGGGGCATCAGGTGAATGACAAAGAAGTAGATACTTGAGACACGGTGAGAAGGAAAACATTTTTCGAGGAATCATTCTTTTGAATGACTAGTACCATTTGGGTAGGCGGTACGTCGATGGATTCTTTTGATCCGTAAGACATCGAACTGGAACTGCTATCTTTGAGTCAGTGCGGTTGAGAGGTATCCAACAATCGGGATCTGAAGTGACAGTCAATATGAACCGTACTATCTTTGAGCTGGTGACACTCCTTGTTATAGTCACTCCAATGCTACCTGGAAGCTGCCAGTGTAGTCATTTTCTACTTTAGACCGTTTTTTTGGGGTTTGATTCTCCCATCGAATAGGATTTTAATTTATATGAAATGATGGGATGATAAATTTCTGGTTAATTAAACTTGTTCGCCTTCTATTCTGATTTTTGGGATCCACAAGTTCAGGGTTTTTGGTATGGAAACCTATGGGTTGGTCTTTGTTTTCGTAAAGGTTTGCAAGCATGGCAATCCAGGATTTGGTGGCGGCGGACCCATCCTATCCAAGCTTCCATGAAACTCCTTCGTTTTTTAAAAAACATTTTAAAAAGATTTTGAAGATGGATTGAATTGTGAAACAGAAATAGAGTTTCGAATTACGTTTTAACCAAAGAAATTAAGGTTTTGGAAAACTCACGAAACACATAGGGGAATTTTGAAGATGGATGAAAATTTTTGAAAAAACAAGTTTTTGGTAAGCAGTTTAGGCTCATGCTACTATAGAGCTCTCTCTTCTTTTCTTTTTCTTTTTTTTTTTCCTTTTTTTTTTTCAATGAGCTTGTCAAGCCTCTACTTGGGACTTTCAGGACGAGGAATCACTAAGTACTTCCTCATCTTCCAATCTTGGCTCTTATGTCACAATTCAAGAAAGACATTTTCTTGTTTTTTCGAGAAACCAGTGTCTTGGATAATACAAGATGTGCCTCAGAGTGCTCAAAATATCTTTGAACTTCCAATTTTGGTCCTCCACTACCATTCTTTTGAAGTTCAGATAGGCGAATCTCTTCAAGTTTTACTTGGATTGATGCATTCTTTCGCTTTATGACGCCATTCTGATTTGAAAAGAGAAGAATTTCTGGAGATTTTTTTGAGAAGAGATGAAAAGATAAAAAAGTTTTATTCTATCGCCTCTAGATCCCTTTCGAGTGTTCAGCCCAGTAGCCTTTTTTCCAACGCTCAGGGTTTCTTTCGGATTTTCAGCTCGGTGGATTTCTTTTTCTTTTTTTTTTATTCTTTTTTTTTTTTCTCTCTCTGCCACTAAGGTCCCTTTCGGATGTTAAGCCCAGTGGTCTTTTTTCCAATGCTCGAGATTCTTTTCGATTTTCATCTCTGCGGATGTTTTTTTTTCCCTTTTCTTTTGAAGAAGATGGAAACAGAGGAGGAGGAGAAGAGTTGGTGGTATTTTTTTCCTTCTATTGGCACTTCGTCCTAAAAAAAAAAACATAAGAACTTGATCATCCTTGCTTCTTCTAAATGGCAGGGAGGTCCTAGTTTTGGTTATCTTTCAATTTTCCTTGCCCCTAGTTGGTATCTGATACTTCCTTAACAAAGGTTGTCGAATCTTTATAGAATATTTCCTCTTTGAACTGCTTTACTCGAGCTTTGATTTTTAGACTCGAAGTCACTCTGAGCTTCTTGATCCTTCAATCTCTTGTTAGGTTGGCTAAGCTCATCTTTTTTCCCTTTTTTTTTTTTTTTTAGATTGCCTAAGCAAAACATGGATGCCCCACTTGGCTTATTTGAAAGGGAGGAGCAAGTGATCATCCCACGCCTTTTCGGTAATCCTTTTCAGTTGCAACTTCATGTTGCTCTTGATAAGCACATCGCCTCAAGGAGTTTTGGGAGTCCTCATATTAGGCATGGGCCTCACCGATTGCCCGTGCTTTATTTTCATCATCAAGTGAGGGTACCCTTATCAAGTGGTTTGACAAGGTTGCCCCTGTATGGTCTTCTCTATTTGATGAGACAATCAGTATCTTGGATGAGACTGCCTCTACAGTATTTTCATCATATGGGGTGATCCTTATCAAACTGGTGGATATGTATGCTTTTGTTGGATCTTCTTCTTTTCTTTGAATGTGGGGTGCCCCACGTAGTGAAATCATGCCCTTGCCCTTGCCATTTTCTTTGGATCCTTTCTCATCAGGAAATAATATGATTTGATCTTTAAAGTATGGTTCTTCATCCCATATAGGCGGCTTATTCAAAAAATCCCTTGAAAGTGGCCCAGGTGGTTCCCTTAGAATTTCTAAGGGTTTGATATCTTTTAACTCTTGCAGAGGGGTTGGATTGAATGGCATGGAAGGAACATATATGAGATCCCTATAAACTTGACATTTAGGACGTCTTTTCACATATTTCCAACAGTATTCGGCCATAGTAGTCCAGTAGTATACTTGTCTTCTGACTTTCTGAGCTAAGAGTGCTGCCCTTGTGTGTTCTCCTTCATTGTGTAGTTCTTTGAGCACTATGTCGACCTCTGGTTGATCAATACAACTTAGGAGGATTTTAAATGAATTCTTGTAGAGGATGTCGTCTTTGATTGAAAATCTTCTTCCGACTCCATCTTGGGAGGAGAAAGATTACTCCTGTGTCTAATGTAGAATGGTTGGACACTCATTTAGGGATGAATGTTCACCGTTAACGCGAGAGTGGTCAAAGTATCGGCGAACTAGTTGTTTTTCTAAGTCACATGTTGAAAGGTTACTCTTTTGAAGCACTTTGATAACTTTGCAACTGAGTTCTGATAGAGCTGGACCTTTTGGCTTTAACCATCCATTCTGTGTTAATTTGATTTATTGTAAGCAAAGAATCTCCCATGACCCATAATTGTTTAATTTGGAGTTCACATGTGTTCTCGAGACCAGCTATTAAGGCTTCATATTCTGCAACATTGCTAGTGCAGGAAAATTGAGTTTTACAGCAGTTGAAAACATTATTTTCTCCAGAGAGCTTAGGATGGCTCCGACACCAATGCCATCTTCATTCTTAACCCGACAAAGTATAACTCCCAAGTGGGATTCTCAATGACAAAGAGGTCCTCATCAGGGAGATCCGTTTTGAGGGGGATGCAGTTAGGTAAGGCATGTTTAGCTAAATGATCAAAAATTGCTTGCCCTTTGACTGATTTTTGAGTAACATATTCGATGTCAAATTCACTTAGGAGCATTCTCCATTTGACTAATCGTCCATTTAGAACATGTCTTTCTAGCAAGTACTTGAGTGGATCCATCTTGGATATCAACTTGATGGTATGAGACAACACATAATGCCTCAACTTTTGAGTTACTCACACTAAGGTTAGACAATATTTTTTCACATCCGACTATCGTATTTCATAGTCAACCATTATCTTACTGATGTAATAGATGGTTTTCTTTCCTTGGTCATTATATTGCCCTAACATCGCCCTCATTGTCTTATCTATCACCACAAGGTAAATGAATAGAGTTTTGTTAGAATCAGGTTGACTCAAGATCGATCGGTTAGAAAGTACTCCCTTATACAGTCGAAGGCTTTTTGACATGTTTCATCCCAAATAAACGGGGTGTCTTTCTTTAACAAACGATTGAATGGATCACATTTCTCAGCTAATTGTGATATAAATCTCTGAATAACCTGTATTCTACCTTGCAACCCACAAATTTCTCGAATATTCTTTGGAGGTGGCATTTCTGAAGTAGCCTTAATTTTCACTGGGTCCACTCCTATTCCTCTTTGGCCCACAATGAAGCCAAGTAGCTTGCCAGACTCAACACCGAAGGCGCACTTCTGAGGATTCAGCTTTAATTGATGCTCTCAAAGTCGGTCAAATACTCTTTTCAAATTGAGAAGATGGGCATCCCGAGTTTTGGATTTGACGAAGATGTCATCCACATAGTCTTCCATAATGTCATGCATCAAGTCATGAAATATAGCAGTCATGGCCCTTTGTTAGGTTGCCCTAGCATTTTTAAGACTGAAAGGCATGAATCTATAGCAGTATGTCCCCCATTGCATGATGAATGAAGTCTTTTTTTGGTCTTCTTTCGCCATGAGGATCTGATATTGGCTAGAGAAACCGTCCATGAAGGATAACATTTGGTATCCAGTAGTGTTGTCAACTAGGGCATCTATATTTGGCAGAGGAAAGTCATCCTTAAGACATGCTTTGTTCAGGTCCCTATAATCGATACAAAGTCTGATTCTCCCATCTTTCTTAAGTACTACTACAATATTGGTTAACCAATCCAGATAGTTCACAGGTAAGATGAACTTTGCCTTTAAATTGAGGCTTTTGTCGACGTAGTTTCTGTTTGATGGCTCTTGCCCCTTTATGGAGTACAAGATGGTGTCGTACCAATTCGAGATTTAAGTCAAGCATATCTTCATAGGACCAGGCAAATATGTCAATGTATTCTTTTAAGAGGGAGACCATCTTGTCTTGTTCTTCTGGTGACAGAGAGCTTCCACTTCTTGTGATCTTCAGATCTTTCTCAATTCCTAGATTAATGTCTAAGGTCTCCTCGACAATAGCAGTAGGACTACCGTCGAATCTTGTCGTAAACTGCTCAGCTTGGAACATGAGTTCCTCAGTGGGAGGTTCTTCATTTGCCTTGAAATTTTCATCGACAGGTGAGCCCTCATTTGTTTCGTTTTCATTTTCTTCCTTGACTTCGTTTAAGTTTTCATTGGGTTTGTCAAGGGTCTTGACTACATTTTCTACAATCGAAAAGGTAATGGTATTAGAGAGGCTTTGCGCAGAATGCCTGTTTTTTGGCACAGGGACTTGAAAGTGTCGTTGTATCCTCTAGATAGATTCAATAGATAAGGGAGTAATGCTCCAATTTTTAGTAATTGCCCTAGTTTGCCTAGAAGGCGAGGAGGTGGTAGCCACAATATGGGCTCCAAGTGTAAGCCGGGAAAGTTGTCGTTTTAACAACTCTTCTTCTAGAGGAATTTCAATTATGATCTCCGATTTTGGAAGAGATTCGGTCTTTTGGTGGTCAAGACATTAAATTCCTTCAAGAATAAAACTTGGATGCTGAGAAGATTTGAGTTTACATTGAAGTTTAGAAAGTGTGCAACCCATCCCTCTTCGATCGTCGGTGTCTTCTTTAACATGAGGGGGATGAGTAATTGCCTCAGCAACACCTTGCCATTTTTTCCAAGGCCAAAGTCGGGGCAGTACTCCTGAGCTAATAACATATTCCACGCAGTGCATGCACCAAAATCATAATGACTATAACAAATTTTCAATTTCTCAGACACTTCATGTGTTTTATGAATCAGTACACAATTTTCCTTATATGTTAGAGGTGGGATCTCTTGGATTTTCAAATTTTCATAGAGTTTCTCTTTTACTGCTTTGACTGCATCTAAACGTACGCAAGCCACTCCTCCAACAGTTGGGAACTTTAGGCATTGGTGCAAAGTGGAGGCCACAACAAGATTTTCATGTAGCCATGACTTGCCAATAAGTAGATTGAACGAAGGTTCGATGTCAAGGACATAAAACCTCACTATTTGGACCACCCGCCCAATCTTAAGAGTGAGAGGATGATCCCTAAAGTTTCTCTTTGAGCCCCATCATAGGCTGCAATTGAGATGTTTGAGACCTCAAGGTCTGTTTGTGATAATCCTACTCTTGTAATAGTTTTCAAGGGACATATGTTCAGAGATGCCCAATTGTCAACCATCACTCTCCTGATTTCATAACCGCTCATGAAAACAATGATATAAAGTGGATGGCTGTAAAAACGATTGAACCTCGGAGGTATGTCATCATCATTAAATGTAATGGGGGTCGGTGTCGTTAAAAGATTGATCATGTTGCTTAGCTCTTTGGGTCTAGTATGGCAGTAGACTAAGTATCTGAGTCATCACGAACTATAGACATGACTAGAAAATTATGCAACAAAAATCTTCTTCTTTTTTTTATCTTTTTTCTTTTTAGCTATCTAAAAAAAAACAAGATAAAAATGCTTCTAAAAGAAAAATATTTTTTTTTTTTAAAAAAAAGAAGATAATGTCAAGCAAATTATAAGCCATGCAGATAAGGTTTAACAACAAAATATAAGATTAAAAAAAAAAAAACGAGATCTATTTCTATTCTAAACAAATAAAGTAGAGATGGCCTAGACCTATCTCTTTTTTATGATTTTTTTATTTTTTTAAAAAAATTTATTTTATCAAGAGAGATAAATATTCTTCCTTTTTTTGGAAAGAGATAAAGATGTTTCTAAAAGATGTATATATATATATATATATATATATAAAGATGCATTTAAAGAAGATAAGTATGACCTAAAGAAGATAAAATATGATCTAAAGATGATAAGTATGAATAAAAGAGGATATGAAAAATATGATAAAGATGATATAAAGATGTTATAGATGATAAAGATGGGATCTAAAAGAAGATGATCCAAAGATTTATCTAAAGATAATCTAAAAGATAGATCTAAAGATGATCTAAAAGATTGGCCTAAAAGATTGACCTAAAAGATGATCTAAAGATAAAGATGATCAAGATGAATATAAAAGAAGATCTAAATAATAATGATAATGATAATGATAATGATAATGATAATGATAATGATAATGATAATGATAATGATAATAATAATAATAATAATAATAATAATAATAATAATAATAATAATTCATCTAAAAGATAAATCTAAAAGAATATGATAAAAAAGATCCAAAAGATCATAAAGATTAAGAAAAAAAAAATCCTAAATTTTTTATGGAGAGAGAAAAAATAAGATCTTGAAAGAAATGATCAGATCTAATAAATATAAGAGAAAACACAAGAAGAAGCTTTTTAAGTTAAAAATACAGATCTGAAGCTCAAAGAGCCCCACGGTGGGCGCCAAGCTATTTACGTTCAGATCTGCGTCGATCTCTGTGACGAGATCTACTCAAATATTAACAAAAACTCTATTATTTTTTAAAAGGTAGAGAAAGTGGGGTTGCTTGAATTAAGGACTCAGAAAAATCCCAAATCTTTACAGATCTAGTCTTTTTCTCAGTCCACTAGCAGCACCAGCTCCAAATCCATATTTTTGACCTAAGCACGCTTCTAAATTTAATTAAATATAAGGATGAATTAGTTTCCATAAAAAATAAAATAGAGCAGAATTAAACGATGAAAAGCAAACTAAATTAAGCAAATAAAGATATAATTAGCTCTAGGGACCCGAAACCCGAAGTTTCGGGCTTGTATCAGGCCGCTCTTCCGATTTATCTCACCATCTCTTTTTTTGGATGCCTTTTGCTTGCTGGAATTGGTAGATTAAAGGTTTTTTGACCTAGATCTAGGGTTCCAAAGGCAGGAAGAAAAGATGAGAATTTTAGATAGGGTATACCTAAGCTTTTCTTAAGATTTGAGGAGAATTTATTTATTTTTCCAAGGGTTTTGGGATCTCCAAAGGTTGAATACGAATTTTGGGATTTTCTATAATTTTTTGGGATTTTTTCTAATTTTTTAGGAATTTTCTTAGGGATTTTCCTATTTTTGGTATTTTTGGTATTTTTGGGCTATTTTTCTAATTTCGGGTATTCTATGGGATTTCTTTGTGGTTTCTGGTCTCTTTGCGGTTTCTGATCTCTTTCTTTTGGGTTATGAAGGGGGTATTTATAGAACTCCATTGGTGATTTTTCCTAATTTTTTTGAGGTTTTTTGGATTGTTTTGGATTTTATCTTGAAGTTTTAGCCTTATCTAATTAAAGAAAATGCGTTTACTGTATCATCAGATGCGTTGACTGCGTTATCAGCCTACAGGAACCAACTGGAGGCATTATCTCTATGGAGCCCAATTTAAGGTGTTCACGGACCACAAAAGCCCCAAGTACCTGTTTCCTCAAAAAGAGTTGAACATGAGGCAAATAATATGGGTGGATCTACTAAATAACTATGACTGCACATTCGAATACCATCTAGGTAAGACTAATATAGTAGCTTGATGCCTTAAGCAGGAAAACCGTGGTCTCTGTGGCACAATTGATGGTGCGAGAAATGAAGTTGTTGGAGGATGTAGTGGAATGGCATCCATCTCAACCTCTCGGTGAAGGGAGTGAAGTATTGTCATGTCTAAGGGTGGAGCCCCAACTTTTCCAACAAGTCCGAGCGGCTCAGAAAGAGGTTCCCTACCTAATGGAAATCTTCGAAGAACAAAAAGGGAAAGTGGATTTTTCTGTAGGTAGTGATGGACTGTTAAGTTTTAAGGGTCGAGTATGTGTTCCCAATAATGAAAGTGTAAAAAGAGCCATTTTGAAGGAAGCACACCACTCTCGTTACACGATACATCCTGAGGGTACGAAGATGCACCAGGATTTGAAATGATCATTCTGATGGAACAACATGAAGTGAGACGTGGCGTAGTTTGTGGCTAAATTTTTAACGTGTCAACAAGTGGAGGCTGAACATTAGAAACTTGCTAGATTATTACAGCCCCTGCCCATAGCAAAGTGGAAATGAGATTGCATCGCAATGGATTGTGTCTCTGGTTTACCAAGATCTAATGCAGGGCATGATAATATCTGGTTCATGGTGGACCGACTGACTAAGGCTACTCACATCTTACCGATTCGCACGACCTATACATTGGATAAGTTGGCTTAGCTATACATCAGAGAAATTGTGAAACTTCATAGGATTCCTATCAACATTGTATCAAACAGAGACCCCAGGTTCACTTCTAGGTTTTAGGCAAGTCTACAATCAGCCCTGGGGACCGAGCTTACTTTTAGCACCGCTTTTCACTCCCAAACAGACGGGCATTCAGAAAGGACCATCCATACTTTGGAAGACATGTTGAGAGCATGTGTCATTCATTTTAGAGGAAGCTGGGATGACCATCTATCCCAGGTAAAGTTTTCTTACTACAATAGCTTTCAGGCTAGCATCCAGATGGCACCTTGGGTGGCCATTTGGGGGTTGAAGATCAAGGGTTTAGAAGTTGGAAAGCCGTCGCTTTCATAGTATGTTTTGGTCGTCTCAACAATATGACGAATATTTCATTTATATATTTTGGCCCAATAGTGCCTTGAAGGAATTGTAAAGACTTTTTGATATTGAATGAATGAGATGGTTGTACTTTTGAATTGATATTTGTCTGTCTAAATGTTTTATTCTAGTTTTTTGTCATGGTTTGCTATTGATTCCGTATTTTTATGCGTTGAGTCACTCCTACCTGAGTGATGGTTGCGACCTTCAGTCGTGATCCCATGCTCTGTCGCCCTCAGACAGGGGTTAGGGGCGGGGTCGTGACAGTTATGGTATCAGAGCAGCCAAGATATGATTCTTAGCCTAAGGAGTCTTAGAAGTGTTTGTAGGATAATTCTTTGATAGGCTAGTAACTAGGCGTTTATGTTTTAAGTTGGAGATGCCGAGGACTCGTACTAATAATGCAAGTTCAAGTAATGGGAACACCGAGGCTTTCGGTGAACTCGTCAGAGCTTTGAAGGCCATGACACAAATGATAAGAGAAGCTATGTCGGCCCTGTCTACGCCTGCCTCTGATATGAATTATAGTAATCTGATAGAAAGGTTCAGGAGGCTGGCACCTCGAAACTTTGTAGGTCATGGGGGAGTTGAAAAGGCTGAGAGATGGAGAAGGCAGATAAAAAAGATCTTTGAAGTTCTAAATTGCACCAATGAGCAGAAAGTTAGGTTGGGTACCTTTATGCTTAAAGAAGAAGTTAAACACTAATGGAGCTCAGTAAAACAGTCACGAGAAGGGTCAAGAGTCGTGACTACTTGGGAGAATTTTTTAGAAGTCTTTTATGAGAAATATTTCCCCGACTCTGTAAAGGAAAGGAAAAAGGTAGAATTCATAGAGCTGCAACATGGGAATATGTCTGTTGAGAAATATGCAGCAAAGTTTGTTGAACTCTCT
This sequence comes from Amborella trichopoda, assembly GCF_054954075.1. Classification (NCBI taxonomy): domain Eukaryota; kingdom Viridiplantae; phylum Streptophyta; class Magnoliopsida; order Amborellales; family Amborellaceae; genus Amborella; species Amborella trichopoda. Next base: position 18,702,150 of record NC_142348.1, on the reverse strand, counting down.
AGATATGCACCACATGTTATTAGTTCTGAGGCGCAAAAGACTAGTAAATTTGAGAGGGGCCTTTGGTTAGATATAAGGAGAAGGATTATCACAGCAAACCTCAAGACATTTTCCCCGCTGGTGGACCTGGCCCTAAAGATGGAGAGAGATGATGATGAATTTCGGGCAAAAAGAGATGGAAGGTTGAGTGTCGCTCAGTCTGGGAGTTTTAAGAAGAAGCCACGACCACCTCCAAGGAGAGAGTTGAAGGGGAGAAACAATCAAGGTAGTGTCAGGATCCCGAGGGTTGTTCCAAGTGATGTGAGGGGCAACCGACGCCCGATCTGCCCTCACTGTGGTTTGGAACCATACGGCGACTGAATGCTTCAAAAAGACCAGGACCTGCTTTCGGTGCGGAAAATTGGGCCACCTAGTGAAAGATTGTCCCGTCAGGGGATCAGAGGATCGACCAAGGACTCAAGGGTGGATGTTCGCCCTGACTTAGAAAGAGGCTAAGGTGTCAACCTCTGTGATTCGAGGTACACTTTCTGTATGTAGAATTGAAGCAAAAGTTTTAATTGATCTTGGATCATCCCATTCATTTGTTGCACCACACTTTGCATGTCACTTGAATGTTAAGCATGTACAACTTGTTTGGACTTTGGTAGTATGTATGCCTATAAGAGAATTAATAGAAATTGATATAATATATAAACAGTGTGGGGTTATGATTGAAGGACATCTGTTATCTATAGATTTGATACTCTTAGATGTTCGAGACTTTGATATTATTTTGGGTATGGATTGGTTGTCTACCCACGATGCTACAATGAACTATTTTGATAAGATTGTAACTTTTAGATACCCGGGTCAACCTGAATTATGTTTTAAGAGCATTAAGAATGTTTCTCCTTTACACATCATCTCAGCCCTTCGGGCCTTGCGCTTGTTGGCCAAAAGATGTGTGGGATACTTGGCCTATGCAGTAGAAAACCGGAATGTTCAGTCTAAATTAGAAGAGATACCGATGGTAAGAGAATATCCAGAGGTCTTCCTTGGAGAGCTAACTTCTCTACCCCCAATTAGGGAGATTGAATTTGAAATAGAGGTGGCCCCTGGTACTACTCCAATTTCTAAAGCCCCATATAGGATAGCCCTAGCTGAGCCAAAGGAATTGAAGGAGCAATTACAAGAATTCTTGGAGAAGGGGTTCATTTGACCTAGTGTGTCACCATGGGGTGCACCGGTTTATTTGTGAAGAAGAAATATGGGTCTTTGAGGCTATGCATTGATTATAGACAGTTGAATCAGGTCACAGTGAAGAATAAATACCCGTTGTACATAATGGATGACTTATTCGATCAATTGTAAGGGGCCCAAGTATTTTCTAAGATCGACCTTCGGTGTGGGTACCACCAATTAGGTGTTAAGGAAGAGGATATCTCCAAGACTGCGTTCAACTCGTTATGGCCACTACGAGTTCTTAGTTATGCCTTTTGGATTAACTAGTTTACCGGCTCTATTTATAGATCTGATGAACAAAGTCTTTAGGCCGTATCTAGATAACTTTGTAGTGGTCTTTATAGATGATATTTTGATGTATTCTAAGAATCAGACAGATCATGAGAAACATTTAAAAATGCTCCTCCAGACTCTAAAGACGGATAAATTGTATGTTAAGCTCAAGAAGATTGAATTCTGGCTCCTAAGTGTAGCTTTCCTCAGGCACATTATTTCCAAAGAGGGGATTGTTGTTGATCCTTGTAAGATTGAGGTTGTGCTTAAATGGGAAAGACCAATGAATGTATCTGAAGTTCGTAGTTTCTTAGGGCTGGCAGGGTATTACAGGCATTTTGTAGAGGGGTTCTCGAAAATAGCACTTCCCTTGACCTGCCTAACCCAAAAGGAAGTTAAGTTTGTATGATCCGAAAACTGTGAGAGAAGCTTTCAAGAATTAAAGAGGAGACTGACTACAGCCCGGGTACTGACCTTGCTAGAGGGAATGAAGATTTTTTGGTTTTTACTGATGCCTCACACAAAGGGCTTGGGTGTGTACTGATGCAAAGGGAAAAGGTTATAGTCTATGCCTCCAAGCAGTTAAAGTCATACGAGCAGAACTATCCCACTCAGGAATTGGCAACCGTGGTTTTTGCTCTAAAAATTTGGAGACATTATTTGTTTGGAACTCAATTTAAAGTTTTCACCGACCATAAGAGCCTCAAGTACTTGTTTGCTCAGAAAAAATTGAATATGAGACAAAGAAGATGGATGAACTTGCTCAATGATTATGATTGTACCATCAATTACCACCCAGGGTAAGACTAATGTTGTGGCAGATGCTTTAAGTAGGAACCCTGTGGTGTCAATGTCTCACATGATTGTCCGAGAGATGAAGTTACTAGAAGATGTAGTATAATGGTTCCCAACCCTGCCCCTTGATGATGGGAAAGGAATAATTTCATATATAAGAATAGAGCCCCATCTCTTTCAACAAGTCTAAGTAGTGCAAAAGGAGGATCCTCAATTCATGAAAAATTTTTAGGAAATAAAGTTGGAAGGTAAGGAGGATTTTACTTTGGGAAGATTTTGCTTTGGGACATGATAATATTTGGGTTATTGTGGACCGACTCACGAAAGCCGCTCATTTCTTGTCTGTCCGTACTACTTATACCATGGATAAGTTAGCCCAACTATACATTAAGGAGATAGTAAGGTTGCATGGGGTGCCTGTTAGTATTGTGGTCGATAGAGACCCCAGATTTACTTTGAGGTTTGGGAATAGCCTACAGTCAACAATGGGGATCAAACTCACTTTTAGTACAGCTTTCCACCCTTAAACAGATGGACAGTCAGAAAAGACAATACAGACCTTAGAAGATATGTTGAGGGCTTGTGTTTTATATTTCAAGGGAAACTGAGATAATCATCTGCCTCTGATAGAGTTTGTTTATAACAATAGTTTCTAGGCCAGTATCTAAATGGCACCTTTTGAGACATTGTATGGGAGGAAGTGCAGATCGCCTATATGTTGAGACGAGGTTGGTGAAAGAAAACTTTTAGGGCCAGAGATTGTTCAAGTAACCTCATAAAAGATTGCCTTAATTTGAGAGCGGCTCAAGATTGCCCAGAGTCGGCAGAACAGTTATGCTGACAATTGGAGAAGGGACCTTGAATTTGAAGTGGGTGATCGGGCTTTTATGAAGGTATAACCAACTAAGGGTATAATGAGATTTGGCAAAAAGGAAAACTGGTCCACGATTTATTAGACCCTTTGAGATTTTAGAAAGGGTTGGAGGTGTAGCATATCGTTTGGTTCTACCACTCGAGTTAGCCAATATCCATAATGTGTTTCATGTGTTGTTATTGAAAAAGTATCAGTCCGATCCGTCCCACATTTTGGAGTATGAGCCAATCCCGATCAGGGAGGATTTAACTTATATAGAACAGCCTATTGAGATACTGGATAGAAGAATTCAGATTTTACATCACAAAGAGATTCCTCCAGTCCAAGTTTTATTACAGTATCATTCTAGGGAAGAATTAACGTGGAAGCGAGAAGATGAAATCTGAGCCTTGTACCCCTCCCCCCCCCCCCCCCCATTTGTTCGATTAACGATTTTGAGGACAAAATATTTTTAAAGGGGGAGGATGCGATGACCCGGATTTTTCTTGAGCAGTTAGCGTGCATGGCGGGATAAAAAGGGAGCAGGAAGTGAAGAGTGCACAATGATAGGGCGTGAGGTGAAGTGAAGAGCACGTGGCAATAGGGCGCGCGGTGAGTGAGCTCCCGGCGAAGTGGAGAGTGCGCGACAAAGTGAAAAGCACGCAATGAAGTGAAGAGCACATGGCGATAGGGCGTGCGGCGAAGAGGAGAGCGCACGACAAAGTGAAGAGTGCGCGGCGATAGGGCGCAAGGCGAGTAAGCAGGCGGCGAAGAGGAGAGCGTGCGGCAAAGTGAAGAGCGCGCGACGAGTGAGCACGCGACGAGGAGAAGAGCGTGAGGCGAAGTGAAAGGCGCGCAGTGAGGCGAGTGAGCGCCGCACGCGTGAGAGGTAACGCTGCTTTAAAAGTGGGCTATCGCTGGCTGTGTCCTTGACATGCATGCTGATTTGAGAGCCACTTGTTCAGATTTTTTAGCCTTTTGGTGACACTTGGTTAGCCACCTCAAAGGCAAGAGTACTTAAGCCTCTTCTCCCACCCATGCCACTCATTCTTACTTCATCTCTCTCTCTAAGACACAAGGTTTGAAGAAGTGACTCTTGGATGGCAACCGTTGGTGGGCTGGTGAGAGCTATGAGAAGAGGAGTGGAGAAAACACCATTTTTGTTATGGTAAGTGGATCCATCACCATCGCATGGTAGTCATAAGGATGCATGAACCTTATGCTAGTGAGATGAGTAATGAATGTGTAAGTGAAGTAGAAATCTTTACGCCTTCTTCACTGAAACTTGGGGTTTTTGTTCTATAATGAAAGTGGATGTTGAGAATGAATGTATGAATCTTAGATTATGTAAGAAATGTATGTTATGTGTGTACATTGTGAGATGATGGTTCCTATCATGTCCTTTACTATGGAATGAAGGTTATGGAATGTGTTCTTGAAACATGTCATATATTATTGTGAAATTCCAGAAATATGTGTGTTTTTCAAAGAGACTTTTGAATGACGAAACGAGGTCCAATTGACCTCAAATCGCCGCCATTTGAAAGATATGTGAGTCTAGTAAAATGTTTGTTTTTACCCACTGCCCAAATTCTTTACGAAATTGAAGTTATATTTCAAATGAAGAGGGTATATCATTGTTGACTGTTTCTTGGATTTTTCACTAATACCACTATTGTCACTGATTTTAACTAACCAAACAAAGTTCATTTTCGGCCAAACCATATCCATTTGAAAGATCTTTGAATGGGCTAAATATATATGTAGAACCTATTTTGAAACTCTTCTTATATTGAAAGTTATACTTCGTTTTATAAAGGTATGTCACTGTGGGCAGTGTTGATAAAATTCAGAATTATCACATTGTTCGGCACGAATCTTTGAACCACCAAATGGAGTCCAAATACTTCAAACTTTCCTTGTTAGAAAGATATATGTCTTGGCTTAAAATTTTATTTTGCAACTGGCACAAGTTGCTTCGCGGCGTGGGAGTTATAGTGGTATGAAGCAGGGTATGTCGATGTCCACTGTACATAGCAGGGTGCAACTAGTAAACCCTCACCTCTCTGAACCTTTAAGAGGTCAAACATGGTCCATTTGTCTTCAAACCACCTCTATTTGAAAGATAGGTGTGTTTAGTACAAAATTGGTTTTAGAACGATCTTCAAACTCTAAACGGTCCAAAAGTTACGACCATAATGGTGAGCACATGTGCTTGCCCTTGATGGCAGGAAATTGAGCGGTAAGGCTTAACTCGAATAATGTCACTATTACTATGGTACTGTCATTATGATATTGCTTAAATATGAAATGCCACTAATAAAATGTGATATTGTTGATATCATGACTAGATACTGATATCATAATAATGATGGTACCGTGCTGCTTATGTGATATGTGAATGGGTACCTACTGTGTGAATGATGGTACCGTGCTGCTTATGTGATATGTGAATAGGTACCTACTATGTGAATGATGGTACCGTGCTGCATATGTGATATGTGAATGGGCACCTATTGTATGAATGATGGTGCTAGTGGCTGCCAGATGGGAAGCGCACCTACTTTGTGAATGATAGTGTCGGCAGCTGCGATCTTTCCCTAACTCCCCATGATAGGACGGGAGTCAGGATGTGAATATTTGGGAGGGTCGCGCCCCCTCTCCCCCCCGATTTATATAGGCACTACGCATTGGGTCACCTAATGGTAATATAACACCTTCTCACCAGATGGGCATAAGAAGAGGGTTTTATCTTGCAAGGCCAGCCTATCGAAAACCCCAAATCGTGTTAAGGATGTGTGTGTGTATGTGTGTGTGTGTGTGTGTGAGGGCATTATGAAGTGGGGCACCCACTTGTCATTGTCCTCCCTCTTGATTGAGGGTAGAGGTTTCAAGCAACAAGATTGGCTTAGCCTGAGCAATGAGACTTCTACTTCGGGAGTAGGCCTTACTAGTTTTGTAACAGTGATATGTTGTCTTTACTGTTATGCTTTAAGTAAGGTGATTGTGACTTATGCATTGTATATTGAAATGCTTTTATCATATTACTGTTAGAGTGTTGAGAAGCATCTTGAGGGACTTCACTCGATACCTTGTGATCATATATATATACATATGTGCATTGCATATTGTTATCATTGTTATGCTAGTTGAAATACATTGGTGTAGATCTGTTTACTAGGATTTTAGCTCATTCCATCTTATTTACATAACTGTAGAGTGAAGAGTGGTGGTATCTGTGCTAAAGGTGGGTGGCCGTTTAGGGGTTGAAGATCAAAGTTTAGAAGTTGGAAAGACATCTTCCGAAGATTTTCATAGTATGTTTTGGTGGTCTCAACAATATGACGAACATTTCATTTTGTATATTTTGGGCCAGTAGTGCCTGGAAAGAATTGTGAAGACTTTTTGATATTGAATGAATGAGATGGTTGTACTTTTGAATTGATATTGGCTGTTGAATGGTTTTATTCTAGTTTTCGTTCATGGTTTGCTCTTGACTCCGTGTTTTTATGTGTTGAGCCACTCCCACCTGAGTGACGTTTGCGACCTCTGGTCGCGCTCTGTCGCTCTTTGGCAACGGTTATGGGGCAGGGTTGACATCCAAGGGTTCATAAAAATTCAAAGAATAATTCTAAAATAATTTTCATCATAAAAAAAATACAATTAAATTAATTTGATGGGAAAATAATCCATATGGTTTATGAATTAAATCAACAATCTTGGGGTACTCCACCTTCAACTATGAACTACATACCACACTTGCTTTATCAGACCGACCCAGTATTTTCCATGGCCCAGAGTCCAAGCAAGGGCTCATTAGCAAGTCACTAAAGTTTGGCTGATGAGTCAAAGGATCGCAATCCCAGTTTGTGGATTTCAAGTCTTCCCTTAGATAGGAGTCAAGGTCACCTAGACCTGATGCGATCACAGCTCCTATGGTACATATGAGTATCTTTTGCATATGCATACGATTCACCCTGAAAGGTGGCTTATTTGATTTCCCGAACGATCTATCAATATGCATGTTGTGTGATGACACATAGATGAGGCTTTGACCTCTATCTCTGTAGGCTACATCACACATAAGGGTCACACAGTCCCTCGGCTCACTCATCCGGGTATATGCTTCGACCTCATCATGGGATGACCCATTATAACCCTTCTCAATTTGTTCTCTATGCCCAGGTAACATTTTCCAACCGATTGGCCTAGATCGTCAAGCACAGTTCGGTATCAGCAAATATTGTTTGCGTAGTATGGTCCACGAGGAACCACACTCCTATTGAGTTTATGTTCCACTATATTATTTCATTTTACAAGCACTCAGAAGGCTTTTAAAAACCATATAAACCCAACATCTCCCACTTGGCCTTTGAAGGCTTTATATTCTTTCTTCTTCACTTTCTCTCATCCCCATCTCTCTCTCTCAATTACAATATCTCTCTCAAGTATTTTTCAATTATTATCTCTCAATATATTAATAATGGCTTTCTCCATCAATCCTTTCACAAAAAGATTTATAGAGGCAACGCCTTTTTCTCTTTACTGCTCATATCATATCCCAAAAGTGGTTGTAGCCCATCTTTCACATTGCATCGTGAATCATGGATCTGTTCTCGCAAAAGACTATCATGTACCCTTATCACATGGGGTCATATGTTCATGAGCTCAAAAGAATTCAAATAAGCTGCCCTTTTGTAGTCATACAACCAGCACCACACATCTGGGTTTCATGGGTGAACATTATAGTCTGTTGTTTCATCTGGCTTGTCAAATACTAGCAGGTGCTCCTATTAAAATATTTAATTTATCTAGATCTCGGTCTTTCTCAATCTCACCCCATTCATCAAGTGATAGAAACATGGTTTCATATGCTTGGAGTTCTTATGGAATCGTGGCTCCTTTGACATTCATATCGCCGCAGTGTTGTCACAGAAAATCCTTACTGCCTCACAACGCACGAGGTCAAAGTCAAGTTGATTAAGAAATTTCTTAATCCATATGGCTTCCTTGGCCGCCAAACAACACGTCACGTACTCTGCCTCCATAATGGATAATTCCACCACATCTTGTTTATTTGATTTTCAAGAATATGTATCCCTTCCAAGTATAAACACATATCCAGATGTAGACTTTGCATCATTTGGATCCATGAGATAGCTTGCACCTGTATATCTGAATACCCAAGTATCTAAAAGAAACATGGGACTGTAGCAACTCCCATCAATTATTGCACATACAATATATACATTTTCAACATTCTTATGCATATAACATGAGGTAGTATAACAAGTCTTATGCAATATGTAACTCAATACCTGTTGGTTTCACAATATGCAAAACCTTCATGAACCATAAAAATTCAACCACACTAGTCATCTTGGTAGTAAATCCATATAAACCAAGTTATCTAATCAACACAACATGTGTTAATGAAGCCTAGCATGATGACCTTCCTTCAACATTCCCTATGGTTCAAGGTCTTAGATAATCGAGAATTTTAAATAACTAGAAACATGGGTCAAGACACATGGGTATTTAAAAACTAGTGCATGACAATTTTTCTTCAATTTTTTATAAATACCGCCAAGACACAATTTTTTTCTCTTTAATAAAAAATATTGACTTGGCATATATATATATATATATATATATATGCACTCACAAGCAATACTTATATAATAGTATAACGGTTTAAAAAGATTTTCATAAAGACTTAGTGGACTTGGTAAGACTATGTGGTTTTCTCAAAACCATAGTCATAGACTTAGGTTCTTCTCAAATCATCCAATTTTAATTTTAAAATATATGCTTAGCCATCATAAATCATTTTACCGTATTCGCTTTTAATTTCCTACCAAGTCAAGTTCATGGCCACAAAAACAAATCATAAATACCATCTTATAGTTTTATCCAAAATAAAGCATGACTAAAGAATGTCTATTAAAGCCTTGACAAAATATTTCATTTTTGGGAAATATGTAGACTTCATTAAGAGATCATCATCACATGTAATACATTATATTATAGACATTATTGGAAGGGTGGTCACTAAGACTGAGTTCCATCGGAACAATCTCTTCGTGCTTACATATTTGAATGAGCCACACCCATCTCTCGTGTTTCATCCTTAGGGCTCAAAGCCCTTGATCAAATCACATCTTCATGTGTATTACTACCTTAAGTAGTTCATACTCTAACACAATGAGGCACCAAAACACAGGGTATTAAAAAATTGGCTCTTTCAATTTTGTTAGTATCTATCACTTAATGTCCATACACCCCATACATATTCATAAAATAATTAGCCAAAATATAACCAAAGCATATAAAATAAAAAGATATTGAATCATCTTTCCCTATATGACATTACCATGTAATGTGAGATAGATTTCATACCTCAAAACTATGTAGTGTGGTACCTGGGCTTTCTTCATTCATTGCATTTATTTATTTGACAAGTTTTTGTGATCTTGGACGGACACGCAACTGATGGAGAATATATTGGTCATTAGTTTCACATGTTATGAAATGTCCATCTTTTTGGCACTTGAATTCTCCATGTTTCACACCGTGAAGAAATAATCTTCTTCATCCCATGATTTCAAATATCACAATTTCGACTCTCCCACTTATCTTTAGCATTTCTATGTTACCATCAAATCTCTCTATATATCCCTTCATTTCAAAGAAACCAAGATGCTTTTATATGTATTGTATTTCTTCTTCTTTATGTTATTCCCAAATCGAACATTCTTCATATAGAGTGTCTTATCATGCTAACTCTATATTACATCTCTCTAAAGTTGTACTATAATAAACCATACTCATGGCACACTATAAAACCTTTTAAAATAAGCCTTAAAAAGGTCTCTATAAATAAGAAATCAAAGATGTGACATGTTTTAATTTACTGCAACATAGAACATGAGTATTCCACAATAAAAATATGATATCTCTCAACTTATAAAGAGTTTCTCTCTTATTCCTTTTGAATACTGAAATAGACTAAAAAAATATATAATGGTGCTTAGTTCCATCCCTAAATCACACCATTTAGTGAGTCTACCTTTTAGTGACTTTTACATCATACTGCAATTTTTTTCAGCAGAAAATCAGGTTGAGCATCTCTTAATAAAAAAATTGTTTCTCTCAAGCCCTAGATAATTTCTTCCTAAAATCTCTTGTATTGAAAACTAGACTCAAAACTAAATTATAACATCATGGTATGAATCCAAAATAACACATTTCTTTAGAGAAATAAATAAGGAGACCTACACATCACAAAATAAATCGTACTGCAGAATTCCAGAATGAACACTGTTTAATAAAATTGTATTTCCTCTCTCCTCTCATGGAGTTTTCCTTTGAAACAAATTTTGTTTAAAAGTAGACACATAATGGTAGTATATATTTTTCTACAAGACTCATATCACTCTATTAAGTCGGCTTGATAAATATAGATATTCATGTCTCAATTAAGAACATACCAAATTACAGAAAATTCAGGATGACCTCTCTTCAATCCAAAATTTTTATTGCTCTCTTCCCATAAATATTTTTCTCTCAAATAAATTTTATTAAAAACTAGACTCACAATGGAAGTCTAAAAATTTAGTATGAGCCATAAAAAATTATGTTAAGAATAGAAATAAAATCATGACTTCCAAGTCATAGAAATAGTTTTCGTTGCAGAAAACAACACTTGCTCACCCTTTAATAAATTGATCATATATTTCAAACCCTAAGAACTTTCTTGATGAAACGTTTGTTTCTTGAAATTCAACTCAATTTTGTGAGTCACAGTAAAATTTTAGTAATAAATAAAATTATATGATTGGTGGGAAAAATCACGGAACTCAATGGACAACTCCTGGATTTTGCGGGGTCAGAACTGATACCCTTCATTGATGATTCCATAACTCTCAATTCCCTTAGGATCTCCCATTGAAATTTTGCAATTAGATCCTAATCTCAAATACACACAATATTACTGATGTATGCAATAGAAAAATACATTATTATCTTCTTCATATAACTGATCCAAAATAGCCCAGAATACCCATTATGCAGAGTGTCTTTTATGTGTTTGAATATTCCAATAATTCTTTAACCGAGGTGTATTACTTGACCACAAAGGTCATTAACTTTCTTATATCTTATTCCTAAGCTTAATCTAGACTCAATAAAGAGAAAACACACTAATGGTATCAAGTATCAATAGCTCTGATACCAATGAAAGAAAGAACTTGCTTCAAATAAAATAAAACTAACAAATCCAAGATCTTAAAAACCTTGATGCCATTTAACTAATTTTCTTTAAACAAATAAAATATCCACAATTCTTATGCTTGGAAATATAAAAACAATATAATTAAAAGATATTACCTCAACCGGGCTTATTACACCCCACAACGAGTTACCACCATCTGATAGTTCGGGATCAATAATTAACCTTCAATCTCAATTGGGAAAACAAGTTTAGGCCAAGCCACACCAATAGAACATGAACCCCTTTGATCACAAACTCAAACCCTAGGTGAATTCCCTTAGCAACCTAGTTTGAGAGATATGAATTCGCTTTTTGATAAACCCTAAAACCCTTAGCCATTAATCTATAGTTGAGCGATAGGAGAGAGAAGAACTCCATAACATTTCACAATGTGGGAGAGAGAGATCAAAGATGAAAGAGTGGGACGTGCCCCATTTTTTTGGCTTTCATGAGAGAGAAAATTTTTTCTTAAAAAAGAGAGACAATTCTAAGTGGGATATGAGAGAGAAATATAGAATTAAGTATAAGAAATAAGGTGTAGAGATTTTTTGGTAGAGACAATCTTTTTTTATACTCTTTGAACAAGATTAGGGTTTCTTAGGATTTTCCTTGGCTTGCCTCTTCTTGTGAGATTGAATATGAATCATTCAAGTTGGGTGACTTGTGGGGTAAGAGATTTGAGTCATTCATTCCATAGATGGGTCATCAAAATTATAGAAGGTGTATGAACTATTATTCCCCTTTCCTAAACCATTTTCCCATCAATAGAAATTAAATAAATTAAATCTAATCAAAATATTGTGCATACCATAAAATAGCACAAATCTATTCAATCTTTCCACAAAATATTTCAAAAATATATCAAGTCAATATTTAGTCAATATCTTCTAACCATATGGCCCGCCACATGCCATATCACCACAAAAATAGGAAGGAGAATAACGGTGGGGCATGCCACCCAAGGGAGGCACTCATGAGCCCCACCTTCTAGAAATATGGTGGGTTCATATGCACAATGGGCCCCCATGATATTTTTATATATTTAAAATTAATAAAAATATTTTAGAGTATTGTTTGAATATTTAAATCATTATAAAATCAATATCTTTAATTTTATAAATCCAAAAATTATAAATAAAATATCCAAGGGTTCATGAAATTTCAAATAATAATTCTAAAATAATTTTCATCATAAAACAAACATAATTAAATTAATTTGATGGGAAAAAAATTCATATGATTTAGGAATTAAATCAACAACCATGGAGCACTTCACCTTCAACTGTGGACTACAGACCACACATGCTTTATCAGACTGTCCAAGTGTCTCCCATGACCCACAGTCTAAGCAGAAGCTCATTAGCGGGTCACCAAAGTCTGGCCGATGAGCTAAAGGGTTGCAATCTCAGTCTGTGTATTTCAGGTCCTCCCCTAGAGATGAGTCAAGGTCACCTAGAGCTGATGAGACTACAGCTCCTATGATGGATAGGGGTATCTGTCGCATATGCATACGCTTTACCCCTGAAAGGTGGCTTATTTGCTTTTCCGAACAATCTATCAATATACATGTCGTGTGATGGCACATGGATGAGGCTTTGACCCCGTCTTTGTAGGCCACTATCACACACAAGGATCATACAGTCCCTCGGCTCACTCATCTGGGTATATGTTCAGACCTCATCAAGATATGACCCATTAAAACCCTTCTTAGTTTGTTCTCTATGTTCAGGTAACATGGGTTTTTCTCAACCAACTGGCCACGAGGGACTCAAAATATTATATATACATATATATATATATATGCATCTCGATGTTGAGATGATCAATTAGAGGGTTTTTCAACATTAAAACAATATTTTTTGATGAATTTCTTATGTGCATCTTTAATTCTATATTTTATAGTTGTAACCTTATATAAACTTTTCCTTTTTTTATATTATTATTATTTAGATAAGAAGTGTCTTTTTTTTCTTTTTTTGTCTTCACGAGGATAATTTTTGTAGGTAAATAGAAGAAGGCTTAGGTGAAACATCTCTCAACCTTTCCATTGGTTAGTCTAACGTTCGACAACCACCCAACTACCAAATGGCTCACCTCTTATAAGAATATATCATAGCAAAATACTAAAGAAGAAGGGAAACCCCTCTCCCTGGGAAAATCCTGCCAAATATATGCTTACTTTGTAAACAAGATGATGAATCTGTGTCGCATGTCTTGATACATTGTCCCTTCACCTCTGCTATTTGGTCTTGGTTACTCGATATGGTTGGAATATCTTTGCCACTACCGCAGAATGTAGCAGGGATTATTTCTAAATTATCACTTCCTTTTTTGCCTAAAATTGGAAGGATTATTTGAAAGATTGTTAGGGGCTTAGTTATGTGGGAAGTATGGAAATAAAGGAACATAAGAACCTTTGAGGGTGTGATGCTGCCTGTTGGTAAGGTGATCCACTTGGTAAGACTATCTATTTGGTCTTCTCTTTCTGTGACTAAGGTGGGGTGGGAGATTTTGAAAGTTGATGTAATGGTTAATTTTTCTAACTTGTTCTCTCTATGTGTGAGGAGTTCTCGGCCTAATACTATTTGGCATGTCCTCCCAATGGATTGCCTAAAAATCAATTTTGATGGGAGTTCTATGGGTAACCCGGGGCCGGAAGGGATTGGAGGTGTTATTAGTAATTGTTTTGGGAACACAATATTATCCTATGCATGCCCGATTGGTTTGGCAACAACGAACTTTGCAGAAATGACAACCTTACTTAGAGGGTTACAGATTTTTACATTACGCAAACTGAGCACCGTATGTGTGATTGAGGGAGACACTTTGAAAGTCATTAGGTGGTGTAAGAAAGAGCAATCGCTTCCTTGGGAACTATGGCCCTTGTAGCTGTAAATCTTGGATGTCTCTATCAAATTAATGGTCTCTTTCTCCCATGTTTATCATGAAGCAAATTGTGCTGCAGATGCTTTAGCTAAAAGGGGTGTTTCTCTTGGTTTTCTTTCTATTTCTGATTCTGTAATTTTGTTTTAACCATTTAATAAAGTTTTGGATTTTGATAAAAAAAGAAAAGAAAGGAAAACTCCTCCCCAATACTTTGTTTACGAATCTCGACCCCATTTAATAGGCTTTTTAAGGCATTAGTTACTCTGACAGGCCAAACTTTTTATAGCGAGGTCTCCATGACTAAAAAAAAAGCCGCTGAGAAATCAGAGGTCTGATAGGCATTTTTTGTCATTGATCACATACCAACCCTCTCCCAAAAATTGGAACACTTAGAGAGGGAGTATGATGCCTTAAAATCTCAAAATAATGAGTTGTCACAGTCATTACTTGTAATTTTTTTTTATATATTATTTTTATTTAGATAAGAGGTGCATTTTGTAAAAAAAATTACAATCAGCCCCAATACCACACTTTCTATGCAACTTACTCCAACCTAACTTTTTCCCCGAAAACAAATTTTTTATGCAAATACCCCAAGGGAAAAAGTTTATTTTTTTAGACGGAAATGCCTTTCATATACAAAAATCATTTTGGCCAGATTTTACATTGACTTTTGGACCCCAGTACCACATTGCCGGAGCGCACCATCACATTGCAAGGCCGTCCTAAGATAACTACCAGACCGAAACCGAGTATTGTCCGACTGCCCTTACATAGAGCCGAAGCCATGGAATCCAATAACATCTATTGTCGGATTGCCATTTGCAACTGCCGGACTTCCCTTTACAATTGCCAGACCGCCATTTGACTTCCCTTTGCAATTGCCCGACTGCTATTTGACTTCCTTTTGCAATTGCCAGACCACCATTTGCAACTGTCGGACTGCCCTTTGCAATTGCGGACCACATTTTACACAGTGTCGAAGACCTACTGCCGAACAACACTTTACATAGTATGGGAGCCCTACCGCCGGACCACACTTTACACAGTGTCGGAGCCCTACTGGACCGCATTTACACAATATCTATTTTGGTGGGTTAGAGGATCCTATTTTGGTGGGATAGAGGAAAGAGAAGCGTGGGTAAGGTAAAAGTAAGGAAGGATAGTTTAAGTATTTTTTTTTTTATTTGGTTGGAGGTATTTGTATAAAAAGTGTATTAAAAAACAAAAAGTTCAGTTTTAGTTTTGGTTTTTTTTATTTATTTATTTATTTATTTATTATTTTTATCTTCGCAGGGATAATTTCTATAGGTAAATGGGAGAGGACCCAGGAACCTTTCCATTGGTTATTGGGCTCCTTTGGTCCCACTTCAACAACCAAACGGCTCACACTTTTATAAGAATATGTTACAGCAAAGAACTCAAGAAGAAGGGAAACCCCTCTCCCAATACTTTGTTTACGAATATGGGCCCCATCTAATAGGCTTTTTAAAGGCATCATTTACTCTGAGAGGCCAAACTTTTTATAGCGTGGTCTCTACCCCTAAAAAAAGCCGCTGAGAAATCAGCGGCCCGATAGGCACTTTTTTCTCATCGATCACATACCAACCCTCTCCCAAAAATTGGAAAGTTAGAGAGGGAGTATGATGCCTTAAAATCTAAAAATAATGAGTTGTCCCAGTCATTACTTGTTGAGCAGTAAACTTCTAAAAGGCAGGAGCAAGAAAGCGTGCATGCTAAAGATTCTGCGCAATCAGTTAGTATTTCACATTTTTCTAATGAGATTCAAAGCCCATCCCCTTATAATGTGGATGCCTTGACCCTGTTTACTGACAGGTTGATGAATGAGGATCCTCATGCCCTTAGCTCATATTTTATTGGAGCCTGTGGATATGCGATCTTTTTGATGGGGCATGGACTGATGCTTCTCTTTTGGGATTTTGAAGTATTTTGGCAAGGATTTGTGGATGTGAATTATCTTGAACTTTTATCTCTTTTTGGTGTTGATGTTTATTTTTGTCACCAATAGCTGGTAGTGAGTATTTGTTAATGGACTTTGAAATCTCTTTTTCCTCTTCCTCTTCCTCTTTCTCTATTTGGATGTATGGCCTTCAATATATACATGATGCTATTTCTGTAACATGACTCTTTAGTTCTTAGTTTTTTTTATTAGTAAGTGGGTTATTTATTTGCTCATTTTTTTATTTCAATTGGTTTTTTTTTATTAGTAAGTTGACCCAAACATTGATCACGGTCTTCTCTTATGATTGAGAAATATCAGTTGAACAATTTATTTGAGAAATATTAGGGAGGATTGCCCTATAGTATGATGTATCTAAATGTTCATTATAGAAAATGTTCATTTAACTTTACTGTTGATCCTCCCCCTGGGCATTACTGTAGGATGCTAAACCACATAGGCAAGTCAGCATTAGATGATGATGTTCATCCACAAAACCTCATATCTGCAAAGATTCCTTATCACAATATTTTGAGGCCTCTGATTAAAGAAGCGGACTGTGTAGAGTATAATATGGCCTTGATCATTTCTATCAATCAACTTTCATTCACTCGAATGACTTTCATCTTTCTGGATTCCTATATCCATATATCTTTGCGCAGGGGATCAAGCCATTATTAAGACGTATAAACTCCAATTGGTGGTTATCTTTAAAGGAAAAAAAAAAAATTAAGTTATGTATTTAGTGGTTAGAGAGAGAGAAGGTTATCTTTCTAAGAAGAAATTCATATACCTTATTTTGTGGGTAGAGAGAGAGCGCAGTATACGAGGAAAATCAACCTCTATTTGCAAAAGTCAATAGGGTGTTGAATGTAAGATAAATGTGACGTTTGGTAGGTACTCTAGTGCTAAGGTGTTTTCTGAGACCATTGTTTGGGAGGGGTTTGTACGATGTGATATTCTAATTTTAATTTTTTACACTTCAAATATTTAGTATGATTGAATAGTCACAACAATTTTCTTTTCTTTTTGCTTTTTTGGGTGACATTTTTGGGATGGATTAGCGGCGAGGGGTTCCCCTACCCCGTAGTAGGGACCCCTACCCATGGCATAGGACTCACCTACAAGAAATAAGTTTAATTTATTCTTCAAATTTCAAAATTACATATTTTTAAGTTTCATTTCATATTCTTCATACATTTTTTTTTTTTTTTTTTTCAATGTATGCCTCTAAATAGGGCAATCTCCTTCAGACAACTGCTCTTTATCCTTACCGACTTCATCATTCCCAAATTTCTTCGAGATAGTCGGCCCTTTCTATTCTCATATAATAAAATATGTGATTTAGAATAGTATATATCACTATTACATGCCGAAAGAACTAGCTATTATTCCCTCCTACTGTGTGAAGTGCCTGCATTGTTGGAATATACTTAATGCCTTCTCTGCCTTTTGACTTTATTGGTAAGCTAGAGCTGCGATTTATTTCTCTTTAAAATTCTTCATAGCAATTTGTCATCTTAGAATAAGTCCCAGCGAGATTGCATGCAGCTCTTTAGGTGTTATTCAATTAAATTGTAATTTTTTATTGTAGTGATTGTGGCCGCTGAGGAGGAATAACATTGTGATATGTTTGGCACGGACAACACAATAGTGTTAGATGGAAAAGAAGAAGAGGAGGGCAAAGAACTCACGGGTACTCCTCTATGGAGATATGTGACAATAGTCTGCGGGGAATCCAAGGGTGGTGGTGGTGGTGGATAAAAGTGGGTATACAATTTTAATTGAGCGGGATGCCTTAAAGTTGAAGAGTCTGAGGCACGATGATTATTTGGGAATAAGAAAAGGAAAATTAGTGAGGGAGTATCCGGATTGGATCCAAACTTATTCTCATCAATATTGCAATCATCGAGTGCAGTATCACAAACATTGAGCACTTCTAGAAAGGGAAAGGGCAAAGTCTTATCTATGTTCAATATTCGTGCATGGGAGGATGTCGATGCTACTATAACATGCTGATGTTATGCCCATGGCATCCTATTTGATATTGCGAAGGGACCCAGGTTCCAAGAAATGGTATATGTAATAATTCATGCTCCGAACACCCAAATATGAGAAGATTTGGACAACTTTGCTTGATAAAGAGAAACATGATTGTTCAGGAATTGGGATCTCTGAAGAATGAGTTGGCAACTTATGGACCGTTAGTTGTTTCTGATGGATGGAGTACTATAAAAATGAATCCCTTATTAACATAATGGCTGGTGGAAAAGCCATGTGTGTGAATGGTTATGATTGCTCGAAAATTGAGGAAACTAGTCAAAATATTGCAGATATTCTCAAGTGCCATCGATAAAATTGGACCTTATAATGTGGTTCAGGTTGTAACTAGCAATGTTGCTAATTGCAGGGGTGCTGGGACATTGATACAATGCCGCCATCCTCATATTTTTTGTGAGATTGCTTGGCTCGCACATTATGCCTTCCTATAACTGATATTGTGGACAAACAAAGGAAGAACCGTTTTTTTTCTTTTGTTAGAAATCATTGTAAGGAGGCGAAGAGGATAGTCAAGAACATTCGCAATCAAAGTAGATGTTTGTATATATTTAGGACTATCTCAGACCTTGCGCTTCTCAAATCTAGAAAGACTAGATTTGGATGTCACTACAGCATGTTGCGACGGTTGATGGGTTGTCCTTAATGTCCCTCATGTTGGAAGAGTATTGGCAGGGTCTTAAGCAAGGCCCAAGAGATACTGAGCATGATGAAGTTCGCAGGGTAATCATGGATGACTCTTTTTGAACGACCAACAAGAAAGTCTTGAGGTTCATAAGACCAATATGGAAGATGATAAAGTTTGCTGATAGCTACATGGCTATTGTGGGCGTTGCATATGAAATGATGAATATTATGTTGGGGGAGATAAGTGTGGCCCTGTATGGTGATCCCAAGCTGAACCAAAGAGTGAGAAACGTGGTTATGGTTCGATGGGACCCGATAAATTTTCCATTCCAATGTCTGACATTTCTTTTGAGTTCCAAGTATTACACTTGAGAGTGGTTGTCTACACCCACACTTGCAAGGGAGAACATGGTGAAGCTCCATCACGACAGCGAGGTGTCGTCTTGTTACCATAAACCTCTTGATATGTTGATTTTAGATGAAATAAAAGGAGCTAATGTGCAGTAATAAATTAGTGATTTTGTTGACAATAGAGGTGTTTTTTCGCCCAGCGTCAACAGCTAACAGGGGCACGATGTCCACAGTTTCATAGTGGGATTTATATGGAGGAGGGGCTCTAGAGTTGTATTCATTAGCGGTAAAGATGTTGTGTCGCAAAGTGTTAATTCTTCTTGTGCAAAATAATGATGGAGCACTTTAAGCTATATCCACAGTGTAAAAAGGAACCGATTAAACGTAGATCGACCTGAATCATTAGTTTATGTTCATTACAGGTAGACTACGAGACCAAATACAATATTTGGTATGCTCATCCTGAGGATGACTACCTCGAGAATGATATGGATGCTTTGATGGAATTAGATGCAAGCCTACATGTTGATGACATTGATCATCTGTCTACTTCCTTCACACTCCCGAGTCCTAATTTTCATTTGGGGACCCCCACTGCACCAAGCTCAAGCACACTAGCACCTCCAAGTCAAAGCCTCTTGCCACCATCTAGTGTGACACAAAGTCTCCATGCAGCTCGGAGGAGCACTAGAAAAATTAAAAAATAGTGGTAGTATTTGTATCTTGTCTCTCTTTTATACTATGGTTGTAAGGGAATTTCTATTGTGGTTGAAAGGGTTTAGAAGATGTTGCTCTCTGTCTCTCTTGGTTGTAAAAGCTCTCACCCCCTTCATTTGGTTGTAATTGCAAAGCTTTAATTTTAAAAGTTGTTATATATATATATATATATATATATATATATATATATATATGGAAAATTCTTCTTAACGCTTATAGGAAAATGAATAGTGATTTCGCCTACCTTCATCACCGTCCAAGTTTCATCGCACGATCACGATTTTTCAGTAGTGTTTTAATTTTAAATTTTTTTCTATAAATTGGAATGACTTAAAATTTAGAAGGTATGTACATATTACTGAGGCGCATCTAATAAAAATATATAAAAAAATTTATCCATGAAAAACAAATGATCAAAATACCCCTGAAAATTTTAGGGGTATTTTGGTCATTTGTTTCATGTAAAATATTGTTTTTTTATTTTTTAAAGATTTCCCTACTTTTTATGAATACACACTCCAAATTTCAGGTCATTTCGATTTGTAGAAAAAAATAAAAAATAAAATACTAGCAGACAATCAGGACCGCACGATGAACTTTGAATGGTGAGGGGGTAGGCAAAATCACTGTTCATTTTTGCCTATAGGCATTGCGTAGTGTTTTCCTCTCTCTCTCTCTATATCTATATATATGCTGTTAGTTTGTATAGAGCCTAGGCTCTAAACAATCAAATTAGAGCCTACCTTTAAATAGTATCGAGAAATGTGATTTCAATATTGGAAATCTTTGTGATAACTTTAAAATACATTTTTATCTTTATTTATAAATTTTAAGGCTTTAAAAATAGTGTAGATCAACATATCTATGAAAACTTAAAAATCTTGAAAATTAACGATCCAAAAATGCATTATAAAATACATTATTTTCAAAACTTGAAATCGATTTTTTTTTCTCATGTCCATGCATCTTGATGTTGAGATGATCAATTTGATGATATTTTAGCATCAAAACAACTTCTTCTAGTGAAACTTTTGATGTATGCTCAAATTTGATTGTTTGGAGCCTCGGCTCTATATACACTTTTCCCATATATATATATAGGAAAACGCTTAGGTTAGTGAGCTAGTGGGCTAACCCCAGCTTTTTCCATCCATGTATATATATATATATATATATATATATATATATATATATATATATATATATATATATATATATATATATATATATATATATATATATATATATATATATATATATAAGCAATGATCCAATACAATGGTTGTATCATAATATAATGCAACGACACTTCTAGAAAACCATGTTTGTGGTACTTGTATGACCTTAAGTTTGTACACACTCTCTTCATCTCAATAATAAATCACTCAAAAAAAAAAGTTCAATTTGAACCATAGATATGGTCAAAATGAGTCCCCTCCAAAAACGAATCTAAACCATTCATTTTGTGAATTTCAATATCTTAGCCTTTATAAACTCAAAATCATTTTTTTTTCTGTTTTAACATTGTTCATCTAATTATAATAAAGCCATCCAAAAAAATTGGAAATGAAAAAGTCCTTCTAAGGTCTAGATCCAAGCATCTCACCAAAATGAACAGTCTATGTTAATTGGGCTAAACAAATACTTTCTAAGTTGTGTTTTCAATTTTTTCTTTTTTTGTGATTGTTCATTAGAATGAAAAGAGTGCATATTTCAAATTTTGGATCAAACAAATGGGTATAATTGGTTTTTTTAAGGTTGTGGCATCATATTACTAGACAACGATTGCATGAAATCATTGCCATATATATATATATATATATATATATATATATATATATATATATATATATATATATATATATATATATATATATATATATATATATATATATATATATATATATATATATATATCATCCCCTCTTGTAATTGCATAGTGATAATTTTTTATCTCTCTTATGTGTTATAATTGCAAAGCCAGCTCACTTGATTGTAAATGCTCTATCACGTCGTTGTAATTGCAAAGCCATAATTTATGCTCTCTTAATTGTAAATGCTCTCTCTCACTCCGCCGCTTTCTCTCTCCACAATGAATCTCGCTCCTATAAAAATTATTCATTGCCCCATAATAAGTTGGATCACTTTACTTGTGTGCTATGAGTTAAGAAACTCAAAAAATTGTTGTTAAAAAATTGTTGTTGGGACATGTTAGGATCTCGCATCTATACATGATGATACTCGAACCTATGCAATAAAGGAGATCATTCATATAAAAGATATTCACCGCTCCATTATATGTTGAATCACTTTTAGTTATCCGTTCCTTCAGTTATAGAACTCAAAAAAATAACCTTGGAAACTTCACTTCTAACATATAGGATCTCGCACGTTGATATGATAAATCTCGATCTTATAAAATATTGGCCCTTGCTCTTATAAAAGTTTTTTCTCGCTCCATATATACACTCATTGAGTTAAAGAACTCAAAAAAATTGCCTTTCGAAACTAAAAACTTTGCTTTTGGGATCTCACACCTTGATATGATACTTCTGAATCCCATGTAATAAAGGAGTTCGAATCTCTGCATGCATAGACCTCGATCCCAACATTTAATGTTGTACAAACATAGATCCCTGACCCAAGGATCTTCAATATAACCTTGATGTGCTCCCGCCCCCGATCTAGGATCCATTCCATTCCCATACCCAACGACTATGATCTAAACTATTTAGTTTCAAGAGTAAAGTGTTAAAAGATCTTACTAAATTTGCACCATTTTTGAAATTTTGAATTTAAGAGTTGATCATTAATTTTTCATCTCATCACAAGGTTATCGACATTGGATATCTTCTGACAAAACATAAAAGTGTACCTTGTATAGTATAAGGTGGAACCTTATACAAACCTCACCCTTCTTTTTTTCATGCTCTCTTTCTTCCCTAAATACACCCAGTTGGAGATTGGCAGTTCCAACCTGGTGGGTCACATGTTTCCACTTTTGTACACAAAAACGATGATTCCAAACCAGTGATAAAGACGACCGAAACTGCTAGATCCAAACCAGTTTCCTATACATGAAATTATCTGTTTGGAACTCGCAATTCCAAATCCGGGCATTTTGGTAAAAAAAAAAGCTAAAACAAGAGACTTAAACATAAATTATAGATATTCGTATAATTCAGCTAATTGCAAGGGATATTAGCATAAATTTCTCTTTCCTAAAGTACTCCAAATTTCTAAATTTTTCCAAAGCGACTACCAAATTGTGGTGTGAGCTAGGGCGTCAGCTTATTTTTTCGAAAACATGTTATATTAAGAAAATGAGCATTAGTGCTAACCACCATATGTTAGATACATAATAAATTTAATAAATTCGATTTGATGAATAATAGATATCCTCCCCCCCACAAAATACAATCCCATCCAAGAATAACAGTAGCCATATATTCATGCATGAGCTGATTAGGATCTTGGTTAAGAGAGCAGGGGGGGTTACTTTGGAAACAGTTATAACCAGGATTCAAAACGTTCTTATCTTGTTTTTTCTTTTGGAAACAATAAGGAAGAACTTTCATTCGAAGCCAGCATATCAATTCAGGAGCATGGATTGAGCGTCAGGTAATATCTTGGATTTTGATCGTTTTGTTCTCTTAGAACCATAAGCAGCACCTTTCTTACTTCTGGTCAAGATGCTGGTATACGGCAGCTATGGGGTCTAACTGGAAAGCAGGATGATCAAGGACTGCTCTGAACTGATCGTGTTCCTTTTCCCTGATCAGTGACACCTGTGATACTTAAAACCCACTAAAAGAAACTCGTGTTATGAGAACATATAATCTTGAGTATAACTTACAATAGCTTTCGTCTATTTTTGCAGTCCACCTTCAACTTCAACGGATGAGGAGCGGGCTGTTTGAGATCATCTAGATTCGGAAGGAACTCAACTAGAGACAAGAGATCATATGCTTTCGCCTTCCGCTGCCGACTTCTTATTCTTCTTTTCTAAAAAATATACGAATTTAAATCACAAGGAAAACTTTTCAAATATAACAAAAAAACAAATCTCTAGTTGCTAGGAGCTGCTTAAAGACATGATCCAAATCTTCCAAGAGAAAATCCACTATTTCATGGATCAAACTAAGCAAGCTAAGAAAGCAGGTATTGTTGTATTTTCTCATGAATGATGATGTCCAAACAAACAGGGTAAGAAGATTGATCCCTGCTGCAACTACAAAAAAATCAGCCACCGACAAATGACCCCAAACAAAACAGGCGTTTAGAACAGCAATAGATAAGAAAATTATCATGAAAATCAAAGAAGCAAGGAACTATAACAATATTCCCACATTTAGAGACGAAATGGGTAGTCCGATTCAGAGGTACCATGAAATGCATAAGCATCCAGAACTCCGCCGAATACATGTCATACAAGATTAATTCACATGATACAACGCCAAAAGAACCTCAGTACATGTTCATGCTCACATATGTACACAGCCATATATTACCCACACCAACCCAAGCCTGATAGGTGAACCAGAAGACACTTCCTAAAACGCTGCATAAACAATCAGATATACACTTGAATCTCTTTTCATGTTACTCCGAATCTTCAAGTTCTATCAGATCTAACAAAGGACTCATTCATGCGTAGTAGTAGAGGCAAAGACCCCCTTTCCATTTAGAGAAATCCCCCAATACGGTAAGCCAAAATCAGGTACCAAGAAGTTGTTAGAATTCTTCTACATAAGATTTCAAAGATGCCCGGTTGAGGTTTACGATGAGATCACTTTCCAATTCACTCAAATACACTCGATTTTTTATTTAGATCATCCACCATCTTCTTTATCAATTCCCTCATAAAAGATTTGAGTTGCTGGCGAGGTCTAGAAACCTCTTTATCTCATATGCCACATGTCAGGTAGAAAATCATTGTCGTGTTTTTGTTAAGTAACAGTATTGTTAAAATGGGAGAAAGGGAAAAACGATATGGGCCCTGAGGATGTCAAAGGGGCACCTAGTTATGGTCCCAACTCCAAACCACATCAACAAGCATGGTATTGCCGTGCACACAGCTATCAGCTAAAGCATCTTCTTCTACATTAGCATCCCTATATAGACATGAATAAAAGAGATAACAACGAAACAGGACAAATTTAAAACTTCCTCCAAGAAAATACAATGGCACCAAGTTTAGAAAAACATCATTATGATAAACAATTATTACCAAACAATACACGGATATTTGGCCAAGTAGAAGACTTCTGAGACAGGAATTAATCATGAATTCACATTTGAATACAGTAAAGAAAAAACATATAACATATAAAAAGCACATGATTCCACAGAGAATTAAGAAAGCCAGTTCGTGTTTCTTAATGTCGACTTAAAAATCAATTGCCGGAGCAATTATACAAACTCGCAATTATATAAAACGCTTTACTAGGATATGACACCAGAAGTATTAACATAAGTAAAAGATACAATCCTAGTCCTTTTCAAATCACAAACACATAGCAGTCAAATAATTGCATGAGCTTCAAGATGTCAAGGTGGCACCCAGTGAGAGTCCCAACAATATCAACAAAGACACCATTGCAACGCATATTACTATTAGCTAAAACATCCTCTACATTCCATACTATGAAGCTCTGGGAGAGAGATTAACGACTAAGGCATGAAACGAGTACCTCAAGATTTATTGATCAAGAGAAAGCTTATGATAGAGTACCTTGAGATTTAATTTTGTGGGTAAAGAATCTTCAGACACTACATCGACTTAGTGAGAGATATATATGATGGAGCACTAACTAGTGTTCAAACAATTAGTGGAGAGACAAGTGGGTTTTTAGTGACAATAGGTCTACATCAAGGGTCAACATTGAGCCCATACCTCTTTATCTTAGATATGGACAACTTAACTAGGCACCTACAAGATGAGGTATTGTAGTGCATTTGTTCGCCGGTGACAATTTTGATCGATGAGACCCAAAACGGCGTCAACACAAAGTTAGTACTTTGGAGGGATGCTCTAGAATCTGAAGGTTTTAAAATTAACCAGACTAAAACAGAGTACATAAAATGCAAGATTAGTAATAATAAGAGTGCAGACGAGGAAGTAATTAAGATTGACGGCCAAGAAATACCAAAAAGAGCACACTTTTGATATCGCGGGTTGATAATCCAAGAAAATGAAGGGATTGAAAAAGATGTCGCACATAAAATTAGAGGTGGTTGGGCCAAGTGGAAATGTGCAACCGGAATTTTATGAGATCGCTTCATACCAATGAAATTGAAGGGCAAGTTCTATAGGATCGCTATGAGACCCACTTTGCTCTATGGGCTGATCAAAAAATATACTCATAGAATGAGTGTAGTGGAGATGAGGATGTTGAGATGGATGAGTGGGAAGGCAAGAAGGGATAGAATTTGAAACGAATACATTCCGAAAAATTTAGGTGTGGCACCAATACACGATAAGATGAGAGAGAACAGACTTAGGTGGGCTGGCTATGTGCGGCGCAGATCCAGTACAACACCTATTAGGCGGTATGAGTTAGTTCAAGAAGAATGCTAAAAAAAGTCAAGGGGTAAGCCCAAAAAGATATGGTTAGAAGTAATGAAAAAAGATACAGGGACTTGTGGCTATTTCCATCTATTTTTTTATTTCGATTGCAAACAAATTTTGAATGATTCAAATCAGAGATAGAGATCTTTCTCAACAATTCCTATTGTACTAAAAGACACCTCAAAATAATCAATGAATTCATTGATTTATGTTTGTTCCTAAAATAGAAACAGTTCTATCTATTCCTGAATAGCTTCTTTCATAATGGCTTCTGCTTCCTTGGTGAATGTCGGGGTAGAAGATATGATTTCTTGGATCTGAGGCTTATTTGTTCTTAAATAAGTACGTAACTGAACAAGAAATTTCCTCACCTATCCAATCTCTAATGGATCAAGATATCCATTTGCTCCTGTAGAAATAGTAACTATTGAGGGTATGGCCCCTAACAAAGCAGAATAGAGGACTAGGATTCATGTATGATGATGATGATGATGATGATCCTCATCTACAATAGAATCCCTAAAGACTTATTAAAAAGAGATAACGAAATAGGACAAGTATAAAACTTCCTCCAAAACTAATACAAAGTCACCTAGTTTGGAAAGACATTGTTATGATTATCAATCATTACTAAACCATGAAAAGCTATTTGGCCAAGTAAAAGACTTCCAAGATAGAGCAACAAACCATCGACCCACATGTAAATACAGTACAACATATATTGTCTAAAATCACATGATTCCACAGACTAAGAAAGCTAGTTTGAGTTTCTTAATGTCAATTTTAAAACCAAGAGCCAGAGCAGATATACAGACGATCACAATTACATAAAACACTTGATTACGACAGCAGAAGTATTAACAGAAGATACAATCACAGTCCTAGTCAATTCACAAATAAATAGCAGTCAACTAATTGTATGAACTTCAGTAGCTGATGCCTAATCAAAATCCAAATACACACCACTAGCAAAAACATTGAAAATTAGAAAACAGTCGCTGACCTTATTAATTGTCTTCTTTTCTGCTAAAGATACAACAGTATCTTTGACACCTGCACCGAAGGGCATTGGACATACTCAGAAACAATAGTAAGCTGCACTTAAATAAGAAATGAGGTTGTGTAGTCAAGAATTAGACATAAACGGGATTAATGCAGCAGAAAAGACAAAAAAGTTAAAGATGAAAACAATAGGAAGAAAGATACTATTCACACCCAAGGTTTTAGTAATCACACCCATTTCATACCACTTCCTCTTATATAGAAAAGGGTTGAATGTAAATTGGCACGACAGGCATGAAAACCAAACCAATGGGTGTAAAACTAGCCCCCCACTAAGTTCAGAGGACATATTTTATCTCTGTTCTTTTCCATTTTGCAGTTCCTTTATTAAGAAAGCAATCACAGGCAACCCAAGCAAAGACATTGAACCTAAAGCTGCTGTTGAGACAGAATTATATAAGTCACAAAATGCATTCTCCAACATTTAAATTGAATAGGTGTTGAGGATTGTTGCCTCCTTATCATTGATAGAAATGTTCAACTTCAAAGCATTAGCAGAGGGCTTTGATGCTGTCCTCGGTCGATATTGAGCCCAGGTGATCTGAAAAGTAATGCTGAGACTCGGAATCATACAAAACCTCAATCTTCATGATTTATTGATATCAAAAGATTACAGATTTGCCCCCCATTTTTAACATTTGAAGGGGTTTTCTAAGCAAGATCATGGCCAGGTAGGGGATTTGGTATTAAGTAGATTGCTGAGCATCTATTTTACTACAACATTGCTGTTGTCCACATGAAATAAAGGAGCAGGAGACTGGGGATCTTCACTCAAGGCGAACATTGTCTATGAAAGAAGAATTCAACATACTCAATGATGGTCTAACCCCATGCAAATCATGCAGCATGTATTTACAACACAAAGTGCATCCATGACTCACTTTTATATCTCATTGAACATATTACAAGGGTCTTTCCTAGAGAAGTAATAGACAATACTGTTTCTTTATTTTTTGCATGCACACAATGGAACTTTGAAGGCTCTACACTTATTTTTTTTCTGCAGGAAAAAGCTTAAGAAACTAAAAATTAGAAAATAAATAAGAAAAGAATAACAATAGGCGAAGAGGTGGTCTCTAACAAGTTCATCTATGAAAGTTATTTTAGGCATTTTCAGATCTATGAAAAGCACCGCCAACTAGAAAGGCTTGAAAGGCAGCCTAGTTGCAATCAAGCAAGTCAATTTGGCCTGCCCAAACTAATGGAAAAGCACATCCATTTATATCTTTCTTAGAAATAAAATAAAATAAAAAAGGGCAACATTCACCAGTGTTGCTAAATAGGGGCAGAAAACCAAGTGGCTAGTTTATCATAGGGTATGCAAACCAGCTAAACCAACTTGTCACCGGATTTTGACAAGACGTGCCAACTCTTAGCCTTTCGCGCTTACCAGACTGGTTTAGGGCGTGCCAAACTTGATTGGACTTCCAGTTATAGCCATTTTCAGGAACTTTGGATCGAACCACAAGGCGCACCAAATAAAAAGAAGGGTGGATGGAGGGTGTTTGGGTATAGCTCGCTATTACTCTCTCTCTCGCTCCCTCTCTCTCTCTCTCTCTCTCTCTCTCTCTCTCTCTCTCTCTATGTGCACAATCGAGAGGCCACTTCCTGTTTCATTAAAGATGATTACAGGTACTAAGGGCATACGTGTGAATATACTTCCGTGAAAGTATTTTCATGTAAAAAAACTCCCTCATTTGATTAGGTGTGGGGTTATTTCACATCGATCGTTCCCAGCACATTTTTTCACACCAAATGGCAGCCAATTGATGTAAAAAAACTCCCACACTTAATCATATGAGGCTGATTTTTTACATGAAAATACTTTCATGGATGCATTTCGTGAAAATATTTTCACGCACACCAAACATGCCTAAAATTGACTGATATGGCACACTTGCTGTAGGTGTAGCAGGTCCTGAAGTGCATTCACGAATTAGGAAAATAATAAAAGCATAAAGACAACAGAAATTTTCGAAGGCTGCGACAAGCTACCAAAGAAGGTTCCAATGGTTCTCTCTTTCTCTTGATAAGCTACCAAATAAGGCTCCAATCTCTCTCTCTCTCTCTCTCTCTCTCTCTCTCTCTCTCTCAGTGTGTGTGTGTGTGTGTTGCAATCATATTGCATAGGGCACCTAAGCAGACACCTAATAGGCCTCCGCCCAGGGCAGGACACGAAGGCAGGCCCCTAACAGGTCTCCACCCAGAGCATGGAATTACTGGCAACATGGGGCACCGAGAGCCTCTAACAGCCAGGTGCAGATTTCTAAAACACTGGCACTGCCCTTTCTTATTTCTTAAATTCTCTCCAACATCTTTAAAGACATTTCATAAGACACGAGATGTTTTGATATGCTGTAAATGAGAGAAAATATGGCTTTGTTGCATTGGACATGGATACTTGTGTGAGTTATGGGATGGTGTCCAAGTCCTCGTGCAATGAAAAACAAGATTCAGCAAAAGGGCCATATTACTAGTAGATTTGTGTGCGTAGCACATTATTAGAAAAGATTATGGTTACTCCCTACTTTAATCAAATAGTAAGCTTAAAATTTTAAGCATTTAATAATTTAGAATAAAAATCTAAAAATTGCTTATAAACTAATTCAAAATAATAAAAAGTTTGAAATGGTGACATCAATTTTCCTAGAGAAAATATAAAAGTTATTAAAAGAAAAGAAATCAATCATATTTAATTGGAAAACTCTTAAAAATTTAGGGTTTAAGAAGATTAACAATTTTAAAACCAGCTCATTTTTGTCTTAAATACAAACATTTTGGTAGCTATACAAAGCATTTTATTGGAAGCACTAACATCCTAATAAAAATTTGTTCTATTTAAAATTCAAAAAATAAAATATAAATAATTTGGAAGCATTAAAGTTCAATAAAAATATAATGTAATTTATGCATATGGCTGGCAACAGGCCAGGCCTGGGCTGGCGAACCATGGCCCTAGCCCGGCCCTAGTCCCCACAAGCCAGTCCTAGCCCTCTTAAGAAATATATAGAAGAATTTATAGAAAGCATACATCTTGACTAACTTCAACCTTAATTTGCAGTGAAGGAAAGAGAGTATAAATTCTATCGACCAACTCAAAGTCAACTATTCCAAATCATAAGAAACATGTAATAAATAAACCACCGTAAAAGTATGTAACAAGAAATTACAAAAAGTATAAAATAATCATATTATAACCCAAATAAAACATCATAAAAAATTGACATAAAATAAAACAATTTAATTCCATCCAAAAGAACAAAAAACAGCTTTTCAAACGGCTCAATTGATGGCTGGGGAAATATGGGAAGACAAAGAGAAGACAAAAAAAATAGAAGAAGCTACTTTTAGTAGAGGTAAAATGAGCTATATATAACGTCTAAATTGATAATCATGTTTAGTAAAGGCATATCACCTCCATATGAGTAAGAATAATTTATATTCCTAGTTATTCATCCCCAAAATTTGGGGATTTGTTTGAAACATAAAAATTTTAAATTTGTCCTTAGGACTCCTTACGCAAAATAACTTAATTCCTTATAGGTGGACTACATGATCGGGCAAGTCAATACCAACTAAAGGTTTTCTATCTTATTGTATTGCCAACCGAATCACTCACAAGTATCCAAATACAATATAAATCAAACAAAATTGCCAAAAACTCTCACTTGCTTACCATTAAAGCAAAATACATTTATAATACAGATCTGGAAATAAAGGATGTAATGGAATTAAGATAGCATAAACCAGGAGAATACCTTATACCTTGCCTCAAGTTACCCCCAAGGACTTCATACACCCCACACCGGGTCCCCTCCACTAATGGCACACAGGATCTTGATTCAAGATCTCATCTCACAACTTGGGAAACCTAGCAACACCAGTAGAGAGCATAAAATGGGAAATCCTTGACCAAGGCCCAACGCATGAGCATAAGGCCAAGACTAAGGGCTAGGCTATGTGGCCAGAGCGTGCCACCCCATGGCTTAGTATCCCTTCCTAAACCCTGAAGTCTAAAGAGAGGAGAGATATTTTTTAGAGTAACATGCCACTCCTTAAGGCTTAGAGAGAGAGAAATGTCAAGTCTAGAGAATGAACGCGCCCATAGTTAGTTTGTATAGAACAAAAGTTAGGGTTTCTAGGGTTAGGATTTTGCCATCATTATGAGATTTAATCTTGACTTTTGATCTTTGAGACCTATAGGGTGAAGAGATCTTATGCATTCCTTCTTTAGATCAGCCATCATGATTAAAGAAATGAGGTGGAACCATTATCCCTCAGTTTTCATAACTCTATTTCCAACAAATATTGTGTAGAGAAAGTAATAAATCTATTCTAATTATTTTCTTACACTTCCCCTTTTTGAAAACAATCAAAATCTCTACACAAAACATTTTCCTAAAAACTCAAATCAACCTATGACGTAATTGCCATAATTCAAAATAGGAAAGTTTGGAGGAGGTGGAGCGTACCACCAACGGGGTTGCCATGTGGGCCCCACACCCCATAATATGGTGGGCCCAATGAGCCCCAATGGGCCACCAATACTTTAAACAATATTTTCAGATATCAAAATAATTTTATAAAGCCTCTAAATCATTTATTTCTCTTTGATTAAACTAAATTCAGAAAAATGATTTTTCTTATTTAAAAACTAGTTTTTAATAAAATAAAATACATAAAGAGGTCTAAAAATTCATTTGATCAAAAACGTAATTAAAACATATTTAAATATATCTAAGGAGATTTGATTGGAATTGGATCCATAGAGTTAGGATTATGACAAACATACTGAGGACTCTACCCTCTCTAGAGACCGTATCTCACTGCACCTTCTCAAACTGACCCAACAGTTCCCATGACCCGCAACCTCTCGCAATATTCATGATTGGACTATCATAGTAAGCCAATAACGTGAAGGAGATAAGATTCTAGACCATGGATTACAGGTCCCTCCCAAAGAACAAGTCCAGATCCCATTTCAGCAGTATGCTTTATGGATTCTTCCAACACAGTCCAGTTTTGTAGGGAGTCATCTCGTCTACACATGTACACGTTAAAAACACCCGTATCCAAAAGGGTTGCTTCCCGAACGGCTATCCAGTGTCAGTGTTTTAAAATAAGGGATGCGACCATAAGCATTAGGGGGGTCGATGCGGTCCGGATGCGGGTACATCGCGGCGATGCGGTCAATAAATATAAAAAATTCTAAAAATTCTAGAAACTAGGATAATGCATAGAAAAAAATATGGAGGTGATAGATGTGATAGTAGGTATTTAGATTATTCATTAACTCCAAAAGTATTAGTTGCCGGAGATTCTGTATCCATTATCCCCTGATAGAAACTAAAAACTTGAAACTAACTTCATAAAACATTCAACAATCAACAACCATAGGCACAAATCTACATCCAAAAACTTTAAAAGTTACATATTTTATAAATAATCTTGAAAGGAGTCCATGAAGTTCTTTGACTCGATTTGTATACTTTTTATAAACTTTATAAATTTATAAAAATGTAACTTTACGATATTAGAGCATGTTGTAGATCAATAAATGTTATAAACTCATTGATTTGTAACTTCACTGTATTAGTTCATGAAACTCTTTAAAGTTACAAACTTTATTTGAAAAGTACAGGGAAAAGTTCTTCGATTTGAAACTTTTAATCTTCATAGAATTTTAGCTTGTAGTATCTTGTATTACAAATTGAAGAACTTCAACAAATAAAATTCTGCTTAAAAGCCACGGATGTGGCTGAAAAATGTTGTTTGGGTGGTTTAATACCCCCCAAAACCCTTTCCCCCCATTTTCAAGGGTCAAATTGACCTTATAGACCTTGCTCGAGGGGTACAGTTTGGATAAAAATGGCGAACAGATTATGCGGACCGATGCGGGATACGGCTCTGATGCAGGCGCATCTCTCCAAACCGCATATGCGGGAAAGTGCGATGCGCCAGATGGCGCATAGCGCCTGATGCGGCCGCATTTTAAAACATTATCTATTGTACATGCCGTGTAATGGTAATGATGAGGATTTAAGCCCTTGTCCTCTCAAGCCATCCATCACGCATTGGGGTTAAATCCATGTCTCTTGGCCAACTATCCTGAGCACAACTCCGACCTCATCAAGGGATAACCCCACATCCAAACCGATAAGGGTTGTGTTCATACAAGCCCAGGACTACGGGTTTTGGACATCACATTGAGCCATAGCCAATCAAAGCTCAGGTGAGTCTAGGCATTAGAAATGCCTCACCCCACTGGAGCCAACATTTCACTATATGTTTTCAATACATGCTCTCATAAGGCCTTTAATTGGCCATATAACCTCAATAGTTCCAACTCCCAAGATTGCAAGTGCATTGTCCCTAGACAATCGCAAGTTTCTTATTCAAATAAAGAGATAATACAAGAAGCAGTGTTTTAAAATGCGAGATGCGGCCATATGTATTTGGGGAGCCGATGCGGAGATGTGGCTCGATACGGTCTGGATGCGGGTGCATCACTGCAATGCAATCAATAAATATAAAAAATTCTATAAAATCTAAAAGAAAGGTTAATGCATAAAAAAATATGGAGGTGATATATATGATAGTAGGTATTTAGTTTATTCATTAACTCCAAAAGTATTAGCTATCAGAGATTCTATATCCACTATCCCCTGATAGAAACTAGAAACTTGAAACTAGCTTTATAAAATATTCAACAATCAACAACCATAAGCACAAATTTGCAACCACAAACATTAAAGTTACAAAATACTACAAACTAAAAGACTACGAAGATTAAAGAGTTCAAAAGTCAAGCTCAAGAATAGTCAATACAATCATCATCATTTCTCAAGTCTTGAGAGTAAGATTCCAAATTTCAACTTTTAAATCCTAAACCCTCGATTTATTGTCACAAGTTCGCCTAAACTTCTTCAAATCAACACCCAAAAGATACAAATCAATAACCAAGAATCAACTAATACACAAATCGAAGAACTTCACATAATAAAATTTCTGCCAGTTTTGTTTAATTCATTCGATCCAAAAAGAGCCACGGAGTGGCTGAAAAATGATGTTTTGGGGGGGTGGTTCAAAAAGTCCTTAATACCCCTGCCCGAGGGGTTCATTTTTGTAAAAATTGGTACATCGCATATGCAGGATTATGCACCCTATGCGGGAAGCGGCTGCATATGCGGAGAGATGCGACGCATATACAAGCACATCTCTCTAGAGTGCATATGTGGCCATTTGCGATGCGCTGCCCAACGCATAATGCGTGATGTGGCTGCATATGCAGTGATGTGGCCACATTTTAAAACATTGACAAGAAGACAAGGTTTTTTTTTTTTTTTGATAATGAGGAAGACATAAGGTTTATTTGAGAAGAGAGAAATCCAAGGTGTCATTACCATAGTAGATTGCAAGTGTTAAACTACAATAGAGAGATTATATAGGAAGAGATAAAGTTCATTACGTAAAAAAGAGAAATTTAATGTGCCATTACCTTTCACTATCAATACTTCTTAAAATCAAGTAAATGAAGAAATAGTGTGCATCCTCTTTTAAGAGGTTTTTAGATAAAATTTAGCTTTGAAAAGTTTTAGGAAGTAGTATATCTTTTTTCCTAGAGAAGCTGTCTTGAACTTCTTTTCCTTGAAAAGTCAAATGCCCTACATCCTCTCTAGAGATAGTGCCCCCCTTTATTCTTACAACATGTGTGCAACCCTTAACTGTGGCTTAATAATGCCATATAGATAAAGAGAACAAAATCTAAAATTGTTTGCTACAATTCCATTTTATATCGAGTAAGCCGAAATAATCCAAGACATGGTTGGTTGAACTCTATACCGCTAGTCAAAGTTCAAATTCTGGAAACAAAGAAGAGCATGAAGTTTATGTCAATGTAGTGAATGGTACGTGAACAAGATGAAGAATCTGTGTCAGCATGTGGGTCGATAAGTATCCGAGACAGGAATAGCACCCAAAGAAATATCCATGTAACGCTGTGTAGGGGTGTCATGGGATGCAACCAGCTCAAAAACCTGGTTTCTTTCTTGCCCATGAGTACAGGACTCAACCTACAATTTTAGTAATGGAATGCACCTGAAAATGATACCAAAGGCATACAATTGAAGGACTTGGACTCCGTAGGCATGTAACAAATTGAATGGAGTTCAAGAAGAGGTCAATTGGTGGAGCAGGGCCAGTATCTTCATAATAAATCCCAACAATAATCAATGGCCACGCCTCATAACAAAACGTTGTTAAGAATGTGGGGGTGAGTGGGTTAATATTTCTGTAATGTAGGTCATACAAGCACATTAATAATATTAATGTTTCAAATAGGGACAGTTTGGTAGGCAAGATCTTAAAATAAAATTGGAAACGATTGTGCATCGAGACATTGGTCCAGTATGTGTGGAAGTGATAGGGATCGCTTCAAGATCCAAGAATTATATGTTAAGAGGAGTGAGAGAGAGGTCCTCCCTATGGGTGTAGTTTGGGAAACGAGCCCAGGCAGACTTTTGTGCCTCACGACAAATATGATTTTATCTGTTGATCACTTAAATTGTCATGGTGGGATAATAAAACGGAGTTAAAGAAGAGGTCAATTGGAGGAGCAGGGCCTGCATTTTCACAGTAAATTTCCCAGCAACAATCAATAGCCTTATCTCATAGCAAAATGTTCTTGATAATGAAGAGGTGGACAGGTTGAATCAACATTTCCAAGCAGATCATACAAACTCATCAATGACACTAATGTTCCAAAAGGGGTAATCTGGAAGGAAGGTTACAATGGAAAGACGATGAATGAGTTTGCAAGTAGACAGTGGACAAGCATGTGTGGAAGTGATGGGGATCACTTCAAGATCCAAGCATTAGATGTTAAAGAGAGGTCTTCCCTATCGGTAAGCTGGGAGAAAATGAGCTCCAGCATAATTTTGTGACCTTCACCACAAGTAACATTTTAATTGTTGATCACTTGCAGCATCATAGTTTCCAAACCATCCAATATATTATTTGTTGGATTGCCCACAAATTTGGAATTAAAATAAATCCTCCACGTACTAGATAATCATCGATGTAATAGATAGGAGTGGTGCTCCAAGGATGGCAGACTCGGCTGGCAAGGGAAGGCTTATAGGTTATGGGATCTCTTAGACACCACAGATCTCAGTCTTTCTTACTATTTCAGTTTTTTGCGCTAAATTAGATTAATAAATTGGTAACTTAACAGAATAAGATATAAATAGTTTAATTATTCAAATTCTACGATCCTTTGCCTGTTATATTTATGGTCAAAAGAAAAAGGTCTAATAAAAAGGACATATGTTTATCGAAGGCATTTGAAAAGAACTATTGCTGGCAAGCTAGTTTCCATAATAGTTAAAATCATTTCATTTGCAAGTCATTAGGAATATGCCGAAAAATAGTTTATTTTCCATGGTGCATAAGAAAAAAATCCTAAATATATGTGCTGCATTATAATATTATGAGACTAGTCCAGCACATATAATTTGATGAATGCCTGAGCTTATGTCTATTTTTTTTAAACTGTGAACGTTCTATTTATAAAGAAGAGAGGTAGTACAGGGAGGGGTTAGATACCACCCACAAGACAGGGGTTCTAAACCAAAAAATAGGCTTATCCAAGAATGCCTGAGCTTATGTCCATCATATATTGTATGAAAATTCCTATTAGCCTATATAAAACAAATAAAATAAAGAAAATGGGAAATGTTAAATTTGTACGACCCTATAGAAAACAAATAGAACATGGAGAACAAGAAAAAATGCATATTCCATGAAAGCTATAGGTGATAGGCAAGAAACAGAACTCACTAGTATAAAATTTCAATTTCTTCGCAAGTTTGTCAACTTTTCTTTGATAGGCTTCCGTTTTAGCAGCACCATCAGGGCTGTCAGAAAATTAATCTCAGACAAGTAAAACAATAATAATGGGAATCAACAAGCCAGGATCAATTACGAACACGACAAATGGCAAAATAAACTAATAACAATTTTTCATGATATACACCAAATGGGTCAGAATCTCCACTATTCTGATTTAAACACAACTAAAGAACCTATACAGATAACCTCTGTGGAACGCCCTAAGATAAAGAAGTAACACACACAAAATGGAGTGCCTCCATACTCTGCAGAAGACAGCTTGAAATAAAAGAAAAGCACCTCTACATAGCTAGGAACATTCAAGACCATAACTTTTTTCTGTTCTTATTTTCTCCCTTTTTTTTTTTTTTTTTGAAATGTTGACATTCTATTGCTTTAAGTAAATGCAATGTACAAAAATTCAGCCGCCCGACCACCTAGGCCTATCTCTCAAACTGCCTAGGTGTGGCCTAGGCAGGCGGAGGGGGTGGGTGCAGGCGGACTTGTTTAAAGTGCCGGCAGAGGCGCCCAAGGCAGGTCTGGGTGCCAGCCTAGTTACACCTCCTTTTTTTTTTTTCTTGTATTTAGTGATAGAGAATCAGGTCTATGAAGAGAGTTTTTTATTTTCGTACTTCTATTCATTTATTTTAGAGAGAAAAGCTATCCTTTTTCAATAAAAGTATCCTTTCTTTAATTTTTGTCATTCTTACAAAAGTAAAGTATCCTCTTTCTTTTATTTAGTAGAATACCTTTCTTTAACTTTTCAAAGAGAGAGAGGGTACGGTTTTTAAAAAAGCACATGTGGCACATTTACACAATAACACATGCATATAGCCATGATATTAAATTTACTTTTTTTTTACAACCACACATTGCCTGGCATTAATATTAATTTTTTAAACAAATCAAAACCATAAAAAGGAGAGAATGCCCCTCCAC
Organism: Amborella trichopoda; assembly: GCF_054954075.1. Classification (NCBI taxonomy): domain Eukaryota; kingdom Viridiplantae; phylum Streptophyta; class Magnoliopsida; order Amborellales; family Amborellaceae; genus Amborella; species Amborella trichopoda. The sequence goes on along the minus strand of NC_142348.1, from coordinate 18,663,677 downwards.
CCCTCCCCCAAAAAAAATAAAAATAAACAAAAAAACTAGGGCCGCCCAAGTATCTAGGCAGCCGCCTCTGCCTTCTTGAACATTGAATAAATGATTACAAAATATTGTGGCAATCTGCAATATCGGTGCTCTCATCATAATGACCTTTACAGAAATGGGCGCCAATGAAGGCACACTATATATCATCAAAAGAAACACAGAAACTCAAAAAATCGGGACCCCGGCTCTCAAAGGTACCAAAATGGTTTCAGAAAGGTTGCCTGCTCTCACACCTTCTTAGGCCAGGACATCCACATTAGAGATGGCCTCTTGCAAAGAATGCCATATCGGGACCCAGCCTCACACTAGGCGGCTGCCTCCGCCTTCTTGAACATTGAGTAAATGATTACAAAATATAGTGGCACTCTGCCATATCGGTGCTCTCATCGTAATGACCTTTACAAAAATGGGTGCCAATGAAGGCATACTATAAATTGTCAAAAGAAATACAAAAACTCAAAAAATTGGGACCCTGGCTCTCAAAGGTACCAAAACGGTTCCAGAATAGTTTCCTGCTCTCACACCTTCTTTGGCAAGGACATCCGTACTAGAGATGGCCTCCTGCAAGTATGCTGAAAGTTGGTACAAGTAAGCTTGCATGGATAGGAAATTTGCTCAAAAATAAGTTCAAGTCACCACGGAAAAACTGAGACACCCGAGGCTCATATTATGACATTTTATAATCCGCTTCAATTATCAAACAACTCCCCCACATGTGATTGAATCACTTGACAACCTCAAGAAGGGTTTATGCTTTGGCCATGGTGGAAACATTGTAGCCAATGTTGCCTAAAAAGGAGAGGAGGGTGTTATGATTGTGGTCCCTAAAGAGACCATCAAAACAGGTAGGTCCGGGGCCGTCGAGGGAGCAACTGTCGAAGTTGAGTTCAACCTTCCCATGATTAGGGGTCTCCATATGGAGATACGGGAGATGTGTAGAGACCTAACTTCCACAATAACCTGCCAGCTGTTAAGGAAGTCAGCTGTGGAGAAGTTAATGAAGGCTTTGTGGCTTCACGCCCATGACAGTGTCAAGGCCTTGACGCGCTCCAGTAGGACCTTTGTTGCGATATCCCCATCCTCAAAAATTCTTGTGTTTCTTTCACTCCAGATAACCCAAATCAATTCCACCATAAATGCTGACCAAAGAAAAATACCCATTGCTGGGTGTTTGGTATGTGGCCTGTCGAAGCCTTGACATCGTTGTTCACTGTAGTTTTTATGGTTGTTCTTGTTCACAATGGAAATGGACATGAACATTATGACTTGCTGGATTTTTGCGGACTGAGATCCAAAATGAGTTTCTATAGAATCACAAAATCTGGATCATGAGGCCAATATTATACACATGCCGGAGGGGTTTGAGGGTTGTCCTTAGTCAAGGTCGGCGAGATCACCCGTGATCTTTTTTTCACTAGGGCAATAGTGCGTTTGTGACACAGAGAACCCTTTTGGGCATTTGGATCAAGAATTTCCGATGATTTTTAATTGCATGTGTTTTTCCTATGTAAGGAGGCTAGGCTTTCAGAAGACAAGGCAGTCACTCCTATAGCACATGCATCCTCATGCAAGCCTTATGTACTAAATCCCCTCTTAGCCCCCCAACCAAAACCATGATCTCACCAACAGATGCATCCAACTAGAATAGGTGTGTGGAGGCAACTTATTTTGAACAGAAGTCAACTGCAAATCAGCAGGAAATCACATGTTAAGTAGCTAGAGCGCTACTCTAAAGTATAAAATGTCTTGACAAATTCAAATGCTTGTATTCACCAAATGATTTGTTCACAACTTCCTCCCTAAAATCAATCTATCATCTTCAAACCCACCCATCATCCCCACAATAAATATGGGAAATTAGGCAGGAAGCAAACCCTGATCCTCAAGGAATATGAACAAGGGGGTTGTCGGGAGTGAAAATGCAATTTTAGATGATGGGTGGCCACAGGTCTCAACTGTCATGAAATGATAAAAGATACTAGATTCAAAAAGGAAAAACGAAAATTAAAAATAAAATTAAGAAAATCTAAAAAAAATTAAATTTATAATGTTCACATCTATTTCTATAAAATATAGATTTATTGCTTTCACCATATTGCAATTCAGTCCAAAAATAGAGAGCACTGCTCCTACCCTTCCTTAATTGGCCATCTTCCTCACAAGTTATTGAGATACCAGCTTCATCCTTTTCCACAGGTCTTTAAAGCTGGTTCATGCCATAAAATTGGCCCACATTAGCATCTCTCTGCATAAGTACAATACTCCAAAGTCACAACATGCTAAATTGGCCCATACCAAATGATTAAGCAATGCAAAATTATGCTGAAGCTAATTAGAAAAAAAAAAACCAGAGTTTTCATGGCAACTCGCATCACCAAACGTTCATTTTCAGCTTTATTTTGTTTTCTTTTTTTAGCAACCCTTTATGACTCCTTTTTGCAAAGAAATAACATTTAACGAGAAAAGGTAGCACTTGCAAAATGTACCCACATGTCAGTAACCAGATCACCAATAATCTACAAAAGCAATTTCCAAACCATAAAAGAAACGCTGCCTCATAAATTGTAGAAAGGACAAAAGTGTTTGTGGCCAATGTTGTTTGTAGTGACTGTAACAGTCATCCATAATAGGTTGTATAAACCATGTAATAGTCATGCTTAATGGGCTGTAACAGCCATGCAACAATCACATATAACAGGTTCTAACAGCCATATAACAGTCATGTATAATGCGTTGTAAGAGCCATGTAATAATTACACGCTATAACAGCCATATAACAGTCACACATAAGGGGCTATAACAGTCATATATAATGGGCTGTAACAGCCATGTAACAACCACACATAATGGGCTATATCAGCCCTATAACAGTCATGCATAAGGGGTTGTAATAGTCATGTAACAATCATTTTCCCAACAATCTCTAACAACCTCGTTTTTCCAGCAATCTCACATTTCCAACAACCTCACATTTGAAACTAAGGAATTCGTACCCAGAAAATAGAAAAAAAAGCCTTAGGGTTTCTAGTTCAAGAAAGAGAAAATGTCATAAATCAATAAGTTTGTTTCTTATGCTTCACTTTCACCTTCCTTTCATGCATACCTTTGCTATACTTCCTTTGTTCCTATTCCCACCAAAGTTGTGGATGCATTGATTCACCCACAATGGAATAGAGAAAGTGATTGCCTTAGAGAAGTAGCAAGTTGGGATATAATTGATCACCCAGAAGGACATGTCGTTGTATAGAGGTAGGTGTATATCCTAAAATACAAACCAGTAGATCGATCAATTGAAAGTTACAAAGCTTGTCTAGTAGCTAAGGGCTTTACATAGTTATATGTAGTTGACTATAAGGAGACTTTTGCTCATATAGCAAAATTGAAATCAGAATAGGTACTTTTTATCTATTGCAGTAAACAGGAAATGGCCACTCCAGCAATTTGACATGAAGAATGCCTTTCTTCATGGAGAACTGCAAGAGGAAGTGTCTATGGCATTACAACCTGGGTTTTGTTCAATCTGAGTATCAATTGGTGGACAAACATACTTACTAAGGCCTCTATTCAAGTTCGACTAAAGGATACTTTGAACAAGCTGGGAATCTATGATATATATGCTCTAGCTTGAGGCGTAGTGTAGTGACCATAACAGTCATACATAATGAGCTGCCCGTAACAGGCATGTAACATTCACACATAATGGACTGTAACAGCCATATAATAGTCACACATAATGGCTGTAACAGCAATATAATAGTCATGCATAATGGATGTAACAGCCATATAATAGTCATGCACAATGGACTTGGAATAGCGATGTAACAAATACACATAATGGGTTGTAACAGCTATGTAACAGTCACACATAAGGGCCTCTAACTGCCATAAACCAGCCGTGCATAATAGGTTGTAACAGCCACGTAACAATCACACATAATGGATTGTAACAACCATATGAAAGTCATGCATAAGGGGCTGTAATAATCATGTAACAATCATTCATATGGGCTGTAACTCCCCCAGGGATCTGTGCATATATAGTACACATTGCCACACAATTTGTAAGGAGTGAAAAAGAATAGGCTGACTTCTAAATGCTATAAACCAGCTGTGCATAATAGGCTGTAACAGCAATGTAACAATCACACATAATGGACTGTAACAACTATATGATAGTCACGCATAAGGGGCTGTAATAATCATGTAACAATCATACATATGGGTTGGAACTCCCCTATGGATCTGTGTATATATAGGTCACATAGCCACACAATTTGTAATAAGTGAAAAAGAATAGGCTATAACTCCTATTGTAACTCCCATAGGAATCTGTGTATATACAGGGCACATTGCCCATGATTTGCATTGAGTGAAAAAGACATCTATTCGTTATTAGTCATATGCTTGAATATTACACACATTGCCCCACGATTTGTATTGAGTGAAAAAGACATCTATTCTTTCTTAGTCATATGCAGTATTACACACATTGCCCCACGATTTGTATTGAGTGAAAAAGGCATATATTCTTTATTAGTCATATGCTTGAATATTACTTTCTCTCTTTTCTCTCTCAATCTTAACATTGTCAATATGCAATAATGATATTAGATGAACAAGAGAGAAATATTAGTATAACTTCTAACACGCTTAGCACATAATACACTGAAATGATAACAAACACCTAAATATAGGTAGAAAGCCTGAGTCAGAAAGACTCTCGCCATCGCCAAATACTGATACCAAGTACCCATCTAGAGGCCACAACATACTCAAGCCTCATAGAGATAGAAGATCATCATATCCTTGTTAAAATATATAAAGCAAATTGCATCATAAACTAACATGTGTCATCATAACCTTTTAGGCTCATATATATCTTATAAAAAAATCAACATTTTACCCAGATATTCAACATAAAAACATGAGAATGAGATTCAAACAGAATGAGCAATTTTTTCTATCTAAATTATTTCAAGTATACAAATAGTGAAAAATGAACCACAGTTGATGCCCACAAATGACGAGAGCTGAGCAATATTAACGTACCCCGATCTAGCGACACCCATTGTAGCACGAGATTTATCAAGCACCTAAAATTTAAAGAAAAGGACTATGTTGTATCACTTACAGAGCAAAAAAAGCAAGCATGAAGCACATTCGTAATGCAAGAAAGTCTAATGTGAATCTATATTATAGGCAACAATAAGAACATATTTCAAAGTGAGGATAATTTTTAGGCCAAAGGAATGATAGAACTGAGAAAACAAAGTATGCGTCCTTTGAAGAACTAATTGATAGATAAATTCTTATCAAACTAGATCTATTTGCATAACAACATTTACTTATAACAAGTCTCCCCACATCACATATGCTAATTGGAGCAATCTATGGTAATAGTATTAATTATAACATGACTCGTCGATGGATGATGACCAAAGATACTCCAAATGAAACATGCAGAAGGCCTAAGGTGACAAAAGTACTGAAAACAAGATATATACGACATTTTTCAACAAATAGTTTTGTTAAATTCCTTTGTTATCTAAGTTTTGGACCTAAGTGTCCTGATAATATTTGTATTGGCAGTTTTGTCCATATCATAAATTTTAATAAAATATAAGGCTGAGAGATGAATGAGGGCGGGTTGAACCTCACATATTTCTCTTTCCTCTCATGTTTCTCATTTTTCCCTCTTCTCTCTTCTCTCTTCTTCTCTTTCATTTTCTCTGTTCTCTCTATATTCTTTGATATGGCAAAGTTGATCCTTTATGTTTCTTGAATCCTTTCTTTCTTGAATTCGTTATCTTTTCATCTTCCGCTTTCATTTCATCTTCTCTTTTTTTTTTTTGGCCCTTCCCTTAAAAAAAAGAAGAAAAGAAGAGCGGATAAGAGGAAAGAAAAGGAGAGTGGCAAACATGGTAATGCTCAGATGTGTTCAATTTGGTGTTGCCATAATTTGTTCAAGTGTGAGAATTTGACCGATCTGAATTCACCCCTTTTAAGTTGGTTTTACAGTGCCCTACGCTTGTGTGAGTGACTGAAATTGGCCAACCTTTGGTTGTCCTCTCTTTTATGCTGATGGAAAGCAAACCTGGAATCCTTAGTCTTCCTGAAACTGTGGGGATACAAATTACCTCTGTAAAACTAAATGAGTACAATTATGTTTTATGGACTCAATTTGTCTAAGTATCCCTGGGTGCAAGGGAGAAACTGAACTATTTGACTGAGGGCAAGCTTAGTAATTCTGATAGTAAATAAGGAGAGTGGATGAGAGAGAATAACATAATCATGACCTGGTAGTAGTATGGAACCCCAATAAGTGCCAACGTGATAGACTATGGACAATGTGATTTAGCCAAGTATATAAAATTAAACTGTTTCAAATAAACAGAAGAAAAACACAAATTTCTCAAAAACTAAAGAGAGCTAAAGTAGCTGAGGGGAGAGAGAAAGGGGTTAAAAAGGTATCCGCAACAATAGCGAGACCATCTCTCTCTCAAGAGGCTTTACAATACAAATCAACACCAGAGATCTCAGAGATTCTAGGATGAGTCCCTTAACGATAGGAAAAGGAAAAGTTGAGAAATTCATTGTTCAAAAACGTTAAATACTAGAAAGAAAGAAGAGACCCGTAACTGAGGTTCAAGCTTTTTACTAGGAACAACACCCAGATAAAGAAACCATTGCTAACACTCAGATAAAGAAACCATTGCTAACACTCAGATAAAGAAACCACTGCTTGATAGCTGAAACGCTCAGGTCAATGCTACATAGATATAATATAACACAAAGATAAAAGCCAAACAATAAAAATTAAAAATATTACAAGCAATGGACACAACCCCATGCTGAATCTATCAATCACCGTAATTCCCCATACTTGTCTTTTCATTCAAATGGCAAAATAAAGTTGAACAAATTCATCTGTTCATCAACAACTGATGCCATGAGAAACACCCTATATCAGAAAAAGGGAATTTAGAGAGAGAGAAAATTTCTTTTAAGAGGAAGAGCACTGTAAATTATAAGCTTTTGTGATAGAGAGTAAAAGAGGGATCGGTGCGAGGGTGGGTTTGAGAGAGAGAGAGAGAAGAACAGGGATTGTGGTGGAGAGAGTGTGTGTGTGTGGGGTTCTGTCAAAAGCGAAGTACTAGGAGAGAGAAAGCAGAGAGAGAAAAAAACGTACCAGGTTTATGCTTGTGGTTTCCGCTGCCTCTCGCAGGTTTAGGCGCCCTGGTGTTTCAAGCTCGAACTCTGGTGGGCAAAGAAAACCCTCATTATTATCCTCACTAACCCATACACAATTGGTTGAAGGGCCTATATTATATATAATTAATTTTTTTTTCATTTTCTTTAAAAAAAAGCAAGTCGATTTTTTTAACACTATTTTAATATGGGTGTGATTTGTATAGAGCCTAGGCTCTAAACAATCAAATTAGAGCCTATCTTCAAATAACGTCGAGCAATGTGGTTTCAATATTGAAAATCTTTGTGATAGCCTTCAAATGTATTTTCAGATTTGTTTATAAAGTTTAAAGCTTCAAAAATAATGTAGATCTACATATCTATGAAAACTTGAAAATCTTCAAAATTGATGGTTCAAAAATACATTACAAAATACACTATTTTCAAAACTTGAAATCCATTTTTTTCTCATGTCCATGCATCTTGATGTCGAGATGATCAATTTGAAGATATTTGGGCATCAAAACAACCTCTTCTAATGAGATTTTTTAAGTAGGCTCAAATTTGATTGTTTAGGCCTCGGCTCTATATAAACTTTTCCCTTTTAATATTCATTATATTATGGTAAAAATTAAAAAGAAAAATTAGTCATTGATAATCACTTTTATATTTTGTCATCTTTTTTAAAAAAATTTAAAAATACCCTTGGGCAAAAATGGATTTGTTAAAATCCATTTTTCATTAACTTTTAACTTCATTTGAATTTGTAATAATATTTTTTAATGCTTTTGATATTTTAGTAGATTTTTTCTGTATCTTTTTTTTTTTCAACATGTTTTTGATTGTTCGAGACTTGCCCTGTTAGAGCGGTTGAATCGGCCAATTTACCGGTTACGTCGGTTAAATCGCCTCTGGGCCCATGTCTGGTTAACCGTTCCGGTTCGATTTTGCAAACACTGGTCGGCCCTCATGGGTTCACTCAAGTTCGTGCGTCCGTTGCAGACACGGGTTGTTGTGCGGGGAAAACTATGTGTTGAGTAGGAGAGAGAAAGAGAGAGTGGGTTGGGACCCAGTTTAGAAGAGAGGTGGAGTAGATCCGCGCATTCAAGGGTATTTTCTCTCTCTTAAAGTTTTCTCTCTCCTCTCTGTAAGATTAGATACTCAGAAACAAAGAGAATTGAAACAAGCATAATGCCTCTCTTTTATAATTCGTTGAACTCCAGAAAAGGCCCAAGAATTCTCCCCCTTTTACAAGTGAGTTAAGCTTGCTTATATAGAAGATTCACCTAACAGGGGTGAATGCTAAAAAATGAAGCTTAATTACAATTTAAAAATTAATAATTAATCCCTAAATTAGGCACAATGACCAAAATGTCCCTGTGATCTTTTATGCTAATGACAAAGCATCCCTGCATGCAGGTCCTTCTCCATGGCCAGGTCTTGGAAGCTTTTTCTTCAACTTGCAGCGATGGTTTAGTTGTTTCGTGATTATATCTTCAATGTCCTCACGATTGTGAGAATTTTGATGCCCTTTAATCGTGCTGGGGTGGCTTTTTTCCCACGGGTTGGAAATGTGGCCATATTTGTGAACTTTGTTCGCTAATGCCTTTTGAGCTGCGGTTTCTGGCTCTTGGCTCTACTTTCAAGTCAGAGAGGAGACCATTGCAGTCGTTTTGCACCAAGTTTGAGCTGATTTGGTCTTGTTTTGAGCTTTTACCTAATTTGAGAGGTCACTCAAAACAGAGATTCTGACAACCGAGGGGATTTACTTCTTCTGCGACCTGGGGATTTGCATTCATCAGACCTTGGATTGAATGTAAGAGTTATAACAATTTGCAGCTCTTCGTGAGGTGGTTGCATTGAACTCGTTCCCGCGGTGATTCGATGCGTAGATGTGGCGCTGTGCATCAAGGGACTTGAGGCTGCTTCTTCGTGGACCTTGGTTTTTCTAATTTTGCGGGCACCTTCATAGGAGAAGTTTGAGTCTCGATCACGTCATTGTGCATGCCTTGGGTCAAAATGATGGGGATGAGTGATCTAGAATCAAAATCTGAGCTTTCTTCGATTCTTGAGGAAGGTATCATGGGTCCTTGAAGCTGCTCCCAAAATGCAATGTCGAAATCTCCATGCTTGGGAACTGGTTCGGCAAAGCTGCACCACGATGGTGTAAAACTCACCCGTTGTGAGGCCGCATGGGTATAGACCCCTTTTGGGAGGTCCGCTTGTGAGCCCAAATTTGATCCCCAGGGGTTTTTCAACATTTTGAGTGCGATGGTGGTAGTCTGGAATCATTTTGAAGCTGTTAACATAGGGCTGAAGTTGTAAAGTCCTTCTTTGGAGCAATGGCATCGTGCCAAGGTCGTATGGTTTGAGGCTTTATTTTACAGCACAACTTTGGCCTGTTGAAGTCTTGTGTACCTACAGAACTAGGCTGTTGCCAACCCTCTCCTTGTTCGTATGGGCAGTGTAAGCACTTCAAAAATGACATACAACAGTGATTCCCTTTTTGGGGTTTCACCACGTCCTTTATTTTCATTGTCCTTTTTTTTCTTTTTTGTTTTACTTGTGAGGCCTTTTCAGGTTTTCACCATGTCCCCTTTTGTTTTTGTTTTTTTTTTATCTCGTTATGGGTAGTATTTTTTGAGATACATTGCATTAATGGGTTCGTTGAGTTCATATCCCTCATGATTTTTTATTTTATAAGAATGGCCTGCATGTACTTGGGTTACCACGAATGGCCCCTCCCAATTAAATTTGAGTTTGCATAATGGGTGTAGAATTGTAAGAGTGTGGAAGATCTTCTTGACTAAACCTTCTGAATTAGGGCTTTGATAATATCTTTCAGCGTGTAGTAGTCATCTGTGGGGTGGTTGATCCTTCAGTGGTAAGCACAGTAATTCGCTTAATTATCGAGTCCAGCTTGATCGGGGAATTTGGTCTCTGGGAGCTCGATCATGTTCTATTAGAGTAACAGTCGGAGTAATGCAGGGACCCATTCCTTTTCAAAGGGATACACCTTGTTTCTATGCCTGGTCCAATAATCATCTTAATTAAGGTTTGCAGGCGGGGGTACTCATTTGTACGACTGTTGTTGCTTACTTGCCTGAGGTGCTTTCGCTGTATTTACCCCTTTGGAGAGGTCCAAAGTTTGGGAGGGAGCCTTCTTTAAATCGCTGACCATGACGGTTGCGCTAATCACTCCTTTTGGTTGGTTGCCCTGGGTATTAGTCTTAGAGCTATCATTGCCCCGATTGTTCCCTGAGCTTGCTGACTGTTGTCGTGACCCGCCGTGGTAACATGACAGGCTTTCTATGCAGACTGATTTAGAGATTAGCTCTGACATGGAAGTCGGATTGGAGGCCTCAACATGTAGGGCAATCTCAGGTCGCATGTTCTGCACACAGGTTTGAACCACCTCCTTCTCTGGCATGGGATTGGAATGGCGAGTGGCTAAATCTCTCGATATGAATTGATCCACAGGCTCATTGGGATCTTGAGTCAAGGTGAGGAGCTCGATGGTTTGAACTTCTCTCTTAACCTCATAGAAAAGCAGGTGGAACAGTTTTTCCATTTCCTCCCACGTATGTACTGAGTTTGGAGGAAGCCGAGCATACCACTGGAAAGCCGAGTTGTTAAGGATTTCAACAAACCGAAGGAGAAGGAGTCTCCCATCAGTTGTTGTCTCTCAACACGCTGCTTGGAAGTGGGCCATAGGCTGTTTGGGGGATATGGTTCCGCTGAACAGGGGAAACTTTCCTTTGTAGCCTGAGGGAAATGGAATATGACCAATGTAAGAGGGGTATGGCTTTTGGTAAAGCATTGCTCCCTACATACACAGGATCTGCCGGTTCTTTAAACTATGGGTGACCATAGCATTAATATCTGCCTGTGAGACAGGGTGAGGGACAAAATTATCTTGTGAGGAAGAGGGAAGGGGCTGCCTTGGAGGTGCATCATCTGAGCGATGGGAATTGACCTCATGGTTAGCCGATTGTTATGAAGCATCTATGTGATAAATCTTCTCCATCATCGCGCGCACCATGTCTTAAAATTTATTCATGCGCTCTTCCTGAGATTACGTCGATTGTTTCCTCAGGGAGTTCCGCGTTAGTTGCAGTTGAGGGCTTGCGAACTTGACGAGTCGCACGCGCCAGATCGGTTAGCAGGGGGTCAGCATGCCCCGATTGGACTCAAGTCTTGTATGCCGATCGCATGAGGGTCGTTTCTCGAAGGTCTTGGACCGTGGCAACTGAGTGGCGGTGTCATCTTCTATGACACTAACCACAGTGCAGAGTTCATGCCCTCCATCTTCAAGCTTTGTCATCTGAAGAGGGTAGAAGGGGCTCAGACAAGTGGCCGGGTCATCTTTTGTGACACTAACCACAGTGCAGAGTTCATGGCCTCCTTCTTTAGGCTTTGTCATCTGAAAAGGGTAGAAGGGGTTCAGATGAGCCAGTTGCCCCAACCGTTTGGTTGCTTCCCTAGTCAAAATTTGCAGAACCCTATCATATTTGGCTTTGAGATTTTGATGGACCTCACGCCAGAACTACCATCGAGACTGCGGCTGGTCCACTCTTCTTGCACAAGCGAGAGTTTTCTCCATCAGGTGCGGCAAAGGATGAGGGCCAGGAATCGGAGGTTTCCTAGGCCGGGTAGGATGAAGGATTTGATCTGCCATCAGGTCTTTGCCTCGAGTTCTCCAATGGGCACCAGAGACATGATCGAGATGACCCTACTTTCATCTCGACAACTATGTCGTCAGAAGAGAAAGAGAATTGTACTGCCTTCTTGTGAGCAAATCGAGACGTCTTTGCCTGGCAATACCACAAGATGCCTGGTTTAGATCCTCAAGTCGCAGTCCACCATCTTGGCATCAATCCATCCATCAAACCTGTCAAGCAGAAATCAATGAGGTTCAGGCCTGACCTCGAAATGCAGATAGATGCTGAAGTGACCATGCTCAGGCAAGCTAGTTCATTCAATAAGTCAAGTACCCAAAGTGGCTGGCAAATATTGTTATTGTCAAGAAGAAGAACGGCCAAATTAGGGTATGTATTTACTTCTGCGACCTAAATACCGCTTGCCCGAAAGATGACTTCCCATTGCCATTTACAATGATGCTCATTGATTCTACAGCTCACTGCCAGATCTTTTCCTTCATGGATGTATACTTTGGGTATAATCAGATACGGATGGAACCAAAAGATGAGGAAGCCACCATGTTCTTGACTCCAAAAGGGGTCTTCTACTACACAATGATGCCTTTTGGATTGAAGAATGCTGATGCCACATATCAGAGAGCAATGACAACCATATTCAAAGACATGATGCATAAAGATGTGGAATGTTATGTGGATGACTTGGTGGTGAAATCTGAAGAGAAACACTCTCATATGAGAGACCTTTAAAAGGTGTTCGAATGGTTATGCCTTCATCAGCTCAAGATGAACTCGCTGAAATGCACTTTTGGCATGCGTTCAAGAAAGTTCTTAGACTTCATTGTTAGACACCGAGGGTTGGAAGTTGAGCTAGTTAAGATCAAGGCGATCCAGGAAATGCCATCACCAACAACATTGCGAGAGTTGTGAACCCCCCATGGGCAACTGGCTTATATTCACAGATTCATCTCAAACCTCTCAGGTCGCTGTAAGCCTTTTACGCACCTGTTGAAGAAGGATACCCCATTTATTTGGAATGAAGCATGTCAGGCGACCCTTGATGACATCAAGCGATATTTACTCAACCCTCTAGTGCTCTCTACACCGATGCTAGGCAAACCCCTCATCCTGTATGTGACCGCTCTAGAGGAGTCACTTGGGGTGTTATTGGCACAAAACAACGATAAAGGGAAAGAGTCTGCGTTATACTATCTCAGCTGCAGGATGCAAGGAGCTGAGAAGAATTATCTTCCTATAGAGAAGATGTGCCTGGCCCTAATTTGCGAAGTACAAAAACTCCTCCACTACTTGCTTGGTCATAAAGTAAAACTTATATTAAAAGCAGATCCCATAAGTTTTCTCATGACACGCTCATACTTATCGGGACATCTTGCTAAGTGGGCATTATTGCTGATGGAATTTGACATCACGTATATCCCACAAAAGGCCATCAAGGGCTAAGCTTTGGCTAATTTTCTCACAGCACATCCTATTCCGGCAGAATCTCTTATCAAATGATCGCCCTGATGAAGAAGTATTCTATGCAAAACTTTCTCATGCGTGTGAGATGTACTTCGACGGAGCCTTCCAATCTGATCGAGGAGGTGTCGGAGTGGTATTCAAGACTCCGAAAGGAGGAGTACTCCCTCTTTCTTTCTCTCGAACCAAAGCTGGTTCCCATAGCGAGGCGGAATATTAGGCCCTTATAATTGGGTTGGAGATAGCCTTCGATCTAGACTTGGAGCAGCTCAAGACCTATGATGACTCTGAGTTGGTTATCCGGCAGCTTAAGGGGATATATGACGTGAGAAAAGACACTCTCAAGCCTTATCACGATACTACAAAATCATATACGACTCAGTTTGATGATGTAGCCTTGAGTCACATCCTCAGGAGGTTAAACTCGTAGGCTGATGCACTCACAAAACTCGGGGCTACAATTCAATTGTCCTCACCAGGGCCCACGCCTATCTGGGTGGCAGAGTGGAGACACATTGAATTGAGAACCAAGGTAGAAGTGGATGATGAGAGAAATCTCTTCCCTGAGTGCCCACCTTATCCATTTGAAGCACTTCTATCAACCAAAGAAGCTATTAAAATAGAACAGGAAATAACACGGAATCAAGAAGCTAAGGTTAAAAAACGGGAACCAGAATTCTTCGACCCAATGTACGCGGAAGTCGAGCAGGTAGAAGATTGGAGAGAGCCCATCATTAATTTTATAAAGTACGGTAGACTCCCTGAAGATCGTGCTGAACGCAATAGTGTGCGTAGAATGTCTACGAAGTACACCCTCCTTGAAGGAGATGCTCTCTTCAGACGGTCGTTTGGCGATATTTTTCTTAGATGTGTGGACGCGCAAGAAGCAAATAAGGTGTTGAAAGAAGTACACTGCGACATATGTGGATTGCATCAGTCTGGCCCAAAACTCTATAAACTAATACGCAGATTGGGGTATTAGTGGCCTTCGATGGCTGCTGATTCCTTAAACTATGCCAAGAAGTGTCAAGTGTGCCAAAAACACTCAAGCCTTGTTCATCAGCCGCCAGACCCCTTACACCCTACAATGGCATCATGGCCCTTCTCACAACAGGGTATGAACATTGTAGGGCCTATTGACCCTCCTTTGGCAATGGGTCATGTCTTTATTCTAGCTGCAACAGATTATTTCTCTAAGTGGGCAGAAGCGGTCCCCTCTTAAGCCAGTTCCTGGGACCACAATAGCTAATTTCGTGTGGCATCACATCATATACCGGTTTGGAGTTCCTGACCAGATTATATCTAACAAAGGCCCTCAGTTCAGAAGTTATCACATTGATCGCTTGGTTAACCAGTTCAATTTCGAGTGGAAATACTCAACTATGTACCACCCTCGAGCCAATGGATTAGCTGAGGCTTTCAATAAGACCCTGTGCAATGTTTTAAGGAAGTCGGTATCGAAAACGAAGAAGGACTGGCATGAGAAGCTTCTTGAAGGGTTGTGGGCCTATCACACTACCACACAAAATGCCATCTATTCCACTCCTTATTCCCAAGTCTATGGGGGTGAAGCAGTATTACCCCTTGAAATTCAAATCCCTTCACTGCGTGTCACTATACATCAAGGACTAATCGAAGATGAGAGAGTCAAACTTGAGTATAAAGAGTTGGATGCACTCGGTGTAAAGAGGTTAAAAGCTCAGTAGAACCTCGAACTCAACCAAGGGAGAATGAAGAGGGCCTTTGAGAAGTCAGTCAAAGTCCGCTCATTCGCCTGTGGGGATCTGGTCCTAGCCGTCAAGAGGCCGATTGCTATGCATGAGCCGCGCAAAGGGAAGTTTAAACCTAAGTGGGAAGGTTCCTTTATATTCAAGAAGGTCTCGCCAAATGGAGCTTACATACTGGCACATCCTTATGGAGAGGAGATAATGCCCCCTATCAATGGTGATACCTAAAGCAATACTACTCATGATGCATACTAAAAAAGACTCAATGCACAACAAGAAAGAGTTAAAAAAAAACTATGGTAAAAAGAAGACAAGCAAGACAATTCAAACAAAGTTTAACTCTTTTTATTGCATTAGAACGAGTTACAAGCCAAAAAGCCCATTATTTGAGAGGTTACAAATCTATCATTCAGTACTGCCCTCGCATCAGAAGAAATGAGAGTAGAAGCATAGGAATGTCGCTCTTGCATCTGAAGAAAAGAAGACCGTTGACCCCAAGCGTCACTCTTGCATCTGAGGAAGAGAAAGTAGTAGACCCCCAATGTTGCTCTTGCATCTGAGAAAAAGAGGATGGTTACAAGCCAAAAAGCCGCTCCCTCATCAAGAGGGTAAAAGGGTTTTAGATTCAGTTTATCAAACATACAAATCAAACCTTTTTGGCAAGGAACTAGCCAACGATTGAGAGCATGCCCTCTTCACAGTGAGCACCCTTCCACAGAAAAACATGGACTTCACTATTATGCTGGAGGACCTTCGATTCATTCCACAGAAACATCAATAAAGTTTCAATTTCTTCTTGAGTTCGTGGGTGCCTCTTGGAGAGAGAGGAGAGAGAAAAAAAGGGTCAGTACCTTTTGATAAGGTAATTTTCTCTCCTCCCCTCTTTCTCTCTCCCCCTTCTCATCTCTATCTCTTTCTCTCTCCTCTTTCGCATCTTTATCTCTTTCTCTCTCCTCCTTCTCATCTCTATCTGTCTCTTCTTCTCATATCTATCTCTCTCTCTCTCTTCCTCTTATCTTTATCTCTTTTTCTCTTTTTTCTTCCCATCTATATCCCCTTCTTTTAACATAGTCGGTGATGCTCAGCGTTGACTATGTCCCTTCTCTCTCCTTTGTCTAACCCAATCGATAAGCTCAGCACTGACTGTGTCCCCTCTCTCTCCTTTGTATAGCCCAATCGGTGAAGCTCAACACCGACTGTATTCCTCTCTCTCCTTTGTCTAGCCTAGTCGGTGAAGCTCAGTGTCAACTGCATCCCCTCTCTCTCCTCTGTCTAGCCCAATCGGTGAAGATCGGTGTCGATGCATCCCCTCTCTCTCCTCTATCTAACCCAGTCGGTGAAGCTTCGTGTCGACTACATCCCCTCTCTCCCCTCTGTCGAGCTCAATCGGTGAAGCTCAGCGCTGACTACGTCCCCTCTCTCTCCTCTATCTAGCTCAGTTGATGAAGCTTAGCACCGACTGTGTTCTCTCTCTCTTCTTTGACTAACATAGCCATCAACAGTCAGTGCTGACTATGTTTTCTCTCTCTTATTTGTCTAACACCGCTGGCAACGCTCAACGCCAACTATGTTCTCTCTCTCTTCTTTGACTAACACAGCTAACGACTTTCAGCGTCGACTGTGTTTTCTTTGACTAACACAGTCGGCAACGCTCAACACCGACTGTATTCTCTCTCTCATCTTGGTCTAACACAGCCGACGATGCTCAACACTGACTATGTCCTCTTTCTCACCTTTGTCTAATACAGCCGGCGAGTCCTAGCAACGTCTGTGTCCTCTTTTCTTTCACACTCTTCTCCTACATTTTTTCTCTTCCTCTTCTTTTTATTCTCTTCTTCTTCTTTTATCTTACTTCTTATTCTTTCTTTATGATCTCCATTTTTTTTCTGTTATTTTTCCATTCGATTAAACAAGGGTTGAGATCAGCCTATCATGATAGTCCTGTCGTCTAGCTGTAATGTTGTTGTACCAGAATTACTATGCCTGCTTTATTGCCACGACAAACTAACCATCATGTCTAACTAGTCAGTATTGGCACTGTCATCTAGTAGTAACTCTGATGAGTCAGTCTGAGTTACTGAGTCCGTTTCACTATCACGTCAGACCAATTACCAACCAGCTTAGTCATTGTGCTGATCTCCCCACCTGGTTAAATTCTTCTCTCCCCATCTTCCTTCTCTTATCCTTCTCTTCTTCTGATGAATGTGCGCGCCTGCATGCGTTCACCAGAGAGACAAGGTGAGGTCTGTTTACCCACCTATCTTATAACATTTGTCATATATGCATGATTGCAGAAAACAAGAGAATACTGACCAAGGGAGGCGATTCCAATCCAGTTTTACGGCTGGTGGGCTTTCTTCGTGATCTAAGAGGCACCCACACGAGCCAGCCCGAGTAAGTCTTGAACCCACCTTAAATTCCTCTCTCATCGGTTGGTAATATGTGCCCTTGTTCTCAAACAAGATTCCTAAGAGAGCGATCTCAAAAGTCCCGGGTCTCCCCTGAAACCCGAGACACGTGCAGCCTCATCATCCTGATCCGAAGGGGGAGATTGAGGCACCTAAATAGGGCGACTTGCTTAGATTTCACGAAAGAAAACAAGTTAGTCGTGCCTCACTTCAGGAGGGTAGGTCAAGCAACTGTGGCATATGCGCGCTATGGAGAATCATCAACCACAACGGATATTGGGAGGTTGAATACCCTTGAAAGGGGATCAACCGCAACTGGCATCAAAAGACCAAGCAAGGAAAGGACTTCAAGGCCCCTTGGTTTGGTCGAGTCCTTGAGTTAGATTACCCTCGCAACTGGAAACACCTTGGGGTCCCCCAGAGATGGCAGGGGATGCGGCGTCGCTGCAAATGCTCACACTGAAGGAGGTGTCGAGGACCCTTTTTGACAATCTTTATTCCATTTTTTAATGGGATGAAGGTCGTAGGGTTCCTGGTTATGGGGGGCATCCGGTCCAAGATCCGAATGCTTTTATAGGGAGCGGTCCCCATAGTGCCGTCACCGACGGCTCCTTGTGTGGTGAGACCTCAGGGAAGCTTGCACCACCTAAGGAAGGGAAGAAGAAGAGGAAGCGTCATGCGTCTGGAGATGCTTCTAAGTCTTCATCTGTTGCTGCCCCGTCTCGGAGGCGCAAGAGTGCTAATCCACCTGTGGTACTCGAGCCAGCGATTAGTACTTCCTCTCCTGCTACCTCGAAGTCTCAAGGAGATAATGTCAGCACAGAAAAAGAACTATCGTATGTGGAGCAAGCAGTTGAGTTCCTTGAAATGCATGAGCAAGCTGCCGGCTCAATACCACTCAGCGAAGAAGAGATTGAGGACGCTCTAGAAGTCTTGGAAGATGGTGGTCAAGCCACAGCCGATGACATAGAAGAAGTGAACTTGGGTGATGAAATTGATCCAAGGCCTACTTTTATCTCAACCACTATGCCACCTGAAGTAAAGGAGTATAGTAAATTTCTACGAGCCAATCAAGACGTATTTGCTTGGCATTATGAGGAAATGTCGGGCCTTGATCATCAAGTTGTAGTTCACAAATTGGGGAATTACCCATCTTCCAAGCCCTTTAAGCAGAAATCGAGAAGGTTGAGAGCTGATTTGGATATCCAAATAGAAGCAGAAGTGAACAAGCTTAAAAAGACACATTTTATTTGAGAATTCAAACACCCAAAATGGTTGGCTAATGTTGTGCAACTCAAGAAGAAGAATTGAAAGATCAGGGTCTATATTGACTTTTGTCACTTAAATACAACTTGTCCCAAAGATGATTTCCCACTCCCCTTCACAGAATTGTTGATAGACTCAACTGCCAACAGCCAAGCACTCTCTTTCAGGGATAGATGTTCGGCGTATAACCAAATAAGGAAGGCTCCAGAAGACGAAGAGTCCACTACTTTCCTAACTGCTAAGGGAGTCTTTTGTTACACAATGATGCCCTTCGGTCTCAAAAATGTCGGAGCCACCTATCAAAGGGCTATGTCACAGCCCCGCCTCCTGCTGTCATGTCGAACTTATTGGGAACAAGATTGTGCGGGACCGCAACCAGAGGTAGCGAATGCCACTCACGTGGGAGTGCGTTTTACTCTTTACATAGAATGAATCAAAGTAAACCACGAAAGAAAAAGAAAACTCTAAACACAACCATGCAAATAAGTGGAGAAATCAAAACCATTTTATAAACAAGCTCCAAAATTTATTACAATTATGTCCAAGGCACCAATAGGGCCAACAACAAAAAAATACAAAGCTTCAACCTAAACAACTATATGGCCCTCCGGGATCTAACACTTACAGTTAAAAGAAGTCTCTCATTGAGTGCGGGCCTTCAGCCACTAGTAGCGACCGCCAAACCATCCGTCCTTGACCCCTGAGCTATTACTCTACATTGAAGAAGGACAAAGGGATGAGCTATAAGCAAATCAATATCATGCATATCTGCTTATACAATGTTATTTCTAATCATCCTCAAGGTTCATGCAGGTGTCATAACATGGAGCCATGTATCATAATTCATTACCAACAGTGGAATAAGCACGAATCAGATATCAGAATGTCATACATCTCATGAGCTAACAGTCTATCCAATCTTTCTATCAAATTAACAGATTAATAATTCAAGCAAATATATATTAACTATAGGTAATCCTAACATCACCTACTCCTGAAGTAGAAGTCTTATCAATCAGGCCAAGTCAATCCTGTTACTTGGGACTTCTACCTTTACTCAGGAGGGAAGACAATGAAAAATGGATGACCCATTTCGTAATGTATTCACGTACTCACACAATCATCAGCGTGCTTTGGGCTTTTGATAGGCAGAGGCCTTGCAAGACATCACCCTCTCCTTATGCCCTTCTGGCGAGAGAGCGTTACATTACCATAGGGTGACCCAATGCGTGGTGCTCATATAGATTTGGGGGGCACGATCCTCTCAAATATTCCATTAACATCCTAACCCCGTCCTATCATGGGGAGTCAGGGAACTGTCTCAACTGTAGCCACAATTTTCTTATCATATCATATCACATTACACTACTAACAGAAGACTTGTTTCGTAGTGCCTCATATCACATCTCTGGCAAGTCTGATTACAACCATGCACATTCATACCACAGAGGCATGTCTTATTACAACCATGCACATTCATATCATATAGGCATGTCTCATTAGAACCATGCACTTTCTTATCACATAAGCATGTCTTATTACAACCATGCACATTCATATTATATAGGCATGTCTTATTACAACCATGCACATTCACATCATATAAACATGTCTTATTACATCCATGCACATTCATATCACATAGGCATATCTTATTACAACCATGCACATTCATATCATATAGGCATGTCTCATTACAATCATGCACATTCATATCATATAGGCATGTCTTATTACAACCATGCACATTCATATCACATAGGCATGTCTTATTACAACCATGCACATTCAATAATTCATAAGTATTCAGCATTTCATGAGTATGCCTTATTACAACCATGTGTTTGAAGACCTTTTTCAACACCTTGGGTCCTCGATGCGGAATAAAAGAGAAGCCGATCAATAAAGCCCTGATATACAATGGAATTTCTGATCGTCTCAGAATTGCCCCATAATGGGTTAGAATCTTTCTAAGCACTCCAAAAGGCCACCTGCCAAGTTTCGTCGTAATTTGACATGTCTAAGGCAGCGCAGACAAAGAAACAATTTTGGAAAAATTGACCTTTAGCAGCCTGAAACGAACTATCGTAACTAGAACTCTATTTTCAATGAGTTAAACAGCTGTGGGACCACATTCATTGTATCCGACATGATCGAAAACTACTAAGGGTCAAGTTTCGGCTTAAACGAACATCTCATGACAAAGTTATAGATGAAACACTAAAAAGGGATAGACCGCACGCTATTCCTGTGCGGCCTCCTTGCACGAATCTCCATTAAAGGAGACTAGTTTGCATAGTCATGAGCAAAAATTTCGAAGACCCATATCTTACTCATTACGAGTCGAATCGTGCTCAAATTTTATGAGTGTGTTCATCTTATCAAGAAGAGCGTTTTGATATGCGGCACGTCCCGTGACGACACCCGAGCAGGGAGAAAAACTAGAGAGAAGTTGGCGATTCGTGAAGACAGTTGCAGAAAATTCAGCACTAACATGCCTCGCTCGAGCGGCCATATCATGGCGCTCACATACCTGATCGATACAAAACTAATTGTATTATGTACGTATGATCTGAGGCTATGTTTGGTTCGATCCCCACGTACGATGAACGGTTGGATTCGACACACGAAGGCGTCAAAGTTACTATAGATTCAGGCGGCCGGATTTCAAGATCCGACCAAAAACCCAAGATGACAAAATCTTCATTCGAGCACTAAATCGAGCTGCATTTGTTGCAACACGATTGTGACGACATTCTTATTACAATTCAGCGAAGAAACCAAATAAAAACATTAAGAAACAATCACATTATCGATCGGAAGTTTTCAAGATCTATCCAAATTTTGAGTCACAGGATCATGGCCTAAAAACACAATATGTGGTTCGAAGTTGATGTCAAATCGATCGTCATGCCGAGCCCGACCAGAAAGCAATCATCTTTCAGCCAAACGGACGTCGAAGCAACCCGAAATCATCTATGGAAGATCACGCACGTTTTAAGGCAGCAGCGGGGACTATTATGAAATTCTATGTATTATTGAGCAGGGGCAAAACAATCATGTTGCACCCATTTTTAGATTTTATTTTAATTCAAATAAATTGTAGGTATCATCAATTAGGCTAGATTTTGGATATCCACCAATGTTTAGGTCCAATTCTATAAATACATGCTAAACCTAATTGTAAAGTGCCCCCTCAGTTTTCAATCTCATCAATAAAATTTGATAGTTTTACATTAAAATTGTGGGCATGTCTTGGAGAAAGAGAGAGGAGAGAGAAGAAAAATTCTAGTACCCTTTGATGAAGGTAACTTTCTCTCTCCTCTTATCTCTCTCTCTCCTCCTCCTTCTCTTTATCCTCTTCTCGTCTATATCGTTCTCTCCTCTTCTCGTCTATAACTTTCTCTCTCCGCTTCTCGTCTGTCACTTTCTCTCTCCTCTTCTCGTCTATCTCTTTCTCTCTTCTCTCTCTTTCTCTTTCCTCTCTCTTTCTTGATATTCTTTATTCACTTTCTTTCTCTCTCTTCTATCTTTTTTTCTCTTTCCTCTCGTTCTTAATCTCTCTCTTCCTTCTTTCTCCCTGTTCACTTCTCTATCTCTCTTCTCCATTCATGCCCGGTGGAGCCTATCGTCAGGTATGATGTCCTCCTACTCCTGGAAGATAAACAGTGAGCCGGGCCTTAACCCGAGTGGAGGGTCGGGCCTCTGTCCAAGTTCCCCGTCTCTTCTCCTATGTCATAGACGACGGAACCTCATCGTCGTCCAAGTTTTCTCTCTCTTGTCTCTTATTCTCTGTCATAGATGGTAGAACCCCATCACCATGAATGTTTTCTCTCTCTTCTCTCTTCTCCTATGTCTTGCACGGCAGAACCCCATCGTCGTCCATGTTTTCTCTCTCTTATCTTTTTTCTTATATCATGGACGGTGGAACTCCATCGCTGTCTATGTTTTCTTCTCATTGGTTAGGTGCCTTAATCTCGCCCTCTACGTCGAGTTTACCTGGTAACATGGTTCCGGGTTCGAGATGGACCCGGGAGCTGAGTTTGCTCTCTCGGGAACCACGTAAAGAAGAAGTGGGCAGGAGTACCAACCGGTGAGAGAGGAATTAGGGTCGTGAGGCAGTACTTACTTCACGTGGGTCCATGACACGCTCGGGCTAGCTCATATGGGCTCCCTCTTAGATCACATTGGAAAGCCCCTTGGCCTGTAACCGGCTTGAAATCACCTCCCTTGACCTGTTTCTCCTTTCATGCAAACACACACACACACATTAGAAGTACCGACATGTGGGGCAAGGTCCCCACCTTGTTATAGGATGAAATAAAAATAAGAGAGATGAATTAAAATAAAAATAAAAATAGAAAATGGAGTTAAATAAAATAGATAAAGGAATAAATTAAAATAAAATGGGGTGAAATAAAATAAAAATAAAGGTGATAAATTAAGAAAAAATAAAGTGGGAGGGTTAGAAAATTAAAACAAAATAAAATAAGGCTGCTAAATAAAATGAAGTAAGGTAAAATAAGATAAAATAAAGTACATAAAATAAGGTAAAATAAAATAAATTAACTGAGGTAAAGGAAATGAAATAAAATAAAATGAGTGAAGAAAAATAAAATAAAAGAGGTAAAGGAAATAAAATGAAATCAAATGACATGAGGGAAATAAAATAAAAGTAGTAATAAAAAATAATAAAAAAATAAAATAGAAAGCAATAAAATAAGATGGAGTAAAAGGGGAGATAGAACTAAATTAAAATGAAATAAAACAAAAGGGGTAGGAAAAATAATAGAGATAAAGTAAAAAGAGGTAGTGAAATAATAATAAATAAATAATAATAATAAAAAAAAAAGGAAATTGGCTAAGGGAGAGTGGAGGCTTCAACAAAACAAAACCTATGAATTAGTTAGTTAAGAGAGAGAATATTTTAATCAAATAAGACACGATTAGTTAAGGGAGAGAGTGAGTTGTTGAGTTGTGGGTTTACATGAATAGAAGAAGAGAGAGGTGGCTTATGGGTTATTGGTTTTTTTTGACTTTAGATACCGAGAGCGTGAGAAAGTTTGAAATTGGGTTAATATGTTTAGAGAGAAGGTTTTAAATTGGGTTGATAAGTTTAGAGAGAGAGAAATGCACGAAACGTTCATTTGATGAAGAGGGTTGGACGAAACATGGCGAACAGAGACGAGACGAAACAAACGAAAAACGAAATGAGGTTTTCACTTGTGGGTTTTTTTAGAGAGTGAAAACGGGAAGTAGCAGGGAAGAGAGAACACGAGGGAGTGTGGGGCGAACGAAGGTGAAGAGGAGACACGCAGAGAGCAGGCGGACGTGTAGAGACGGTGATAGCAGGGAGTTTGAGAGTGGGAGCAGCGGCTGGCCGATGCTAAGTCGCTCGCAATTGAGAGAGAGAAAGGCGGCTGCAACGGGGTGGAGGAAATGGAAAAGGTTTAGAGAAAGAGAGCAACGCGGTGGACAGACTGCAGGGACTTTCGGAGAGAGAGAGAAGTGAGGTGAATGACGGCGAAGAAGGTTACAGGTGGTGGCGGAAGTGGTGGCTGGATTGCCACTGGTAGCGAAGAAGATGAAGGTCAGAGAATCGTAAAGTGGCATCAGAGAGGCTGAGAGATGTGAGGACAGAGGCAGCAATGGTGAAGGAGGAGGAGATGGCTGCAACACAAGATGTAATTGCAGGGAATGGATTGTGAGCTGCTGTTGTTTACAGGCGGTTAAAACAGAGGACATTGGAACTTGGGTGAAGATGGGGGCAAAAGAACAGGGAGGCCAGGAGGTTGGTTGGGTGAGTGGTGATGGTTGGAGTGGCGAGGGGGAAAAGGGCTCAGCAGGGTGGAGTAGCTCAGATGGAGGAGAGGAAGAGGAACGAGATTGGGAGAGAGCGAAACAACTGTGGAGGAGGACGGAAGAAGGGACGCGAGGTTGCCGTGTAAGGTTAACGGGTGTGAGAGATGGCTCACGTGCGGTTGACGGCTGACGGCAATGGGCACAGTTTTCAGGAGCGACATGTGTTTTTGTTAACCAGGCGGCAATGAGACTTGTTAACTCAAAACGGCAATAAGATTTGTTAACCGAGATAGCGCTAAGGTTTGTTACCATAAGGAAGGAAAGGTTTTAGAATAGTGGTCGCACAGGACCATGATACGTGAGAGGTAAAAAAATACCATCAGGGTGATGTGAGGGATCACTGAGAAAGAGATGAACACGAGGGACCACTAGGAAAAGACAAAGGATGTAGACCTGAGGGTGCATATGGAGCAAGTAGAGGTGCAGAAGATAAAAGTGCAAGAAAAGAGGAAAATTGTGGTCATGCTAGACCACAAGGAGGGAGAGGAGGAAATTGTGGTTCTGAGGGACCAGAAGGAAAGAGGAAGAGGAGGCTCGTGGTTATACAGGACCATAAGAGTAAAAAAAGAAAAAAGAAAGAGAAGAAGGGAAAAAGAAGTGAAAACCAAACAACGATGAGCCTCCGCCATCTATTAAAGAAGAGAGAGAATGAGAGAGAAAGAGAAGAGAGAGAAAGAAAAAGAGAAAGAGAAGAAGAAGAAAGTGAAAGAGATGATGACTGTCCCTACCGCTCGTACAGGTATGAGGCCTACCGCCAGGGAAAGGACTCAAACCATTATCTTAGTCATGAGAAGAATGAGAAGAGAGAGATAGAGACGAGAGAAAAGAAGAGAGAGAAAGAGATAGAGATGAGAGATAAAAGAGGAGTAGAGAGTAAATTACCTTACCTAAGGGTACTGATGTTTTTTTTCTCTATCTTCTCTCTCTCTCTAAGAAGCACCCACGAACTCGAAGAAAAAATTAAAATTTTATTGATCAATGTAAAGAATGAACGGGGAGTCTTTTTACAATTAAGCTTTGCATGTTTATATAGAATTGGGCCCAAACATGGTGGATGCCCAAAAACTACCTAAATTGATAATTACAATTATTCTGAATTAAAAAAAAATTAAGAAAATAGAATGCAAAATGATTGTTTTGCCCCTGCCTAATAATTCATGGAATTCTAAAACAGCCACTACTGCTACCCTATAACTTGTGTGATCTTCCATGACTGATCTAGGGTTGCGCTGATTCCCGTTTGATCGAATGATGATGATTTTCTTGTAGGGCTCGACATGACGATCGATTTGATACCAATTTCGAAACATAGATTGTGTTTTTAAGCCACGTTCATGAGACTTGAACTTTAGATGAATCTTGAAAACTTCGGATCGATAGTGCGCTCTTTCCTTGTTGTTTTTCTGTGATTTCTTCATTGTAGTGCAATGAGAATGCCATTACGATCGCGTGGCAACAAACGGAGCGCGATTTGGAGCCCGAACGAAGATTTCACAACTGTTGGGTTTTGGCTGAAATCTGAAAATCCAGCTTTCGGAATTTACAGAAGCTTCGATGCCTCCATGTGTGAAATCCAACTGTTCATCGTACGTCGATTTTGGACCAAAGATGGCCTCGAACCTTACACACATAATGCACTTGTTTCGTATCGATCGGGTACGCGAGCGTCGTGATTTTGCCGCTCGAATGAGGTGCGCTGCTGCTGATTTTTCTGCAATTTTATTCACGAATCAACAACTTCTCTCTAATTTTTCTCCATGCTCCGACATCGTCAAAGGGCGTAAAACCTATCGAAACGCTCGTCTCGATGAGACGAACATACTCACAAAATTTGAGTGCGATCTGTCTTGGAACGAGTGAGATAGAGGCCCTAAAAGTCACTTCCCGTGACTATGAAAACATCCACCTTTAATGGTTATTTGGGCGCAGGATGGCCACTCGGGAATAGTGTGAGGCTCCTCTTGTTTCAATGTTTTACCAATGAATTTGTCCTAGAGTGCCTGATTAAGCCGAAACGTGACCCATAGGAGTTTTCGACTATGTCGGATCCAATGGCGGTGGTCCCACAACAATTTGATGCACCAAAAATATAATTCTAGTTACGGGATCTATTTCAAGGTGCTAGAGGCCAATTTTTTCGAAATTGTTTCTTTGTGTTCACTTCCTTAGAAATATCTGATTGTGATGAAACTTGGCAGGTGAACTTTTAGAGTGTTTATGAAGATCTTGACCAGTTCTGAGGTCAGTTTGAGACTGTCAAAATTTTCACTGTTTTGTAAGGCTTTATTGACTTGCTTGCTCTTATTCCGCATCATGGATCAAAGTGCTAAAAAATGTGTTCAAACAACTTTCCCTTCCGAATGTTTTTCTTTGAGAGAGGAGAGAAGGACAACAGTTGGAAAATTTCCTTCGGCTTTATTAATTTTTTTCTTCCTAGCCACAGGACCGCATGAACGCCGGGGAGATTCACGCAATGCTGCAACTAGGATGCTCAGACGTTTGGATGCAATGTACATGTCCATCCGTGGTGACTTTAGGGAGATTAGAGACTTTATGTCCTCACCCTCGTGTGAACTATTTTAGAGGGATTAGTATTTTAAGTCATCACCCTGTCGGACGGTACCTGTGACGGCCTTATGATAATGACTAGGCTACGTTGTCACCCAGCATCGAAGAAGATATGATGATTGAGCTACATTGTCACCCGGCATTGAAGAAGGGATGATGATTAGGCTATGTTGTCACCCAAAGGGATGGTCTTTGATGAAGGGATGATGACTGGGCTACGTTGTCACCTAGCCTTGAAGAAGGGATGGTGACTGGGTTACGTTGTCACCCAGCCTTGAAAAAGGGATGGTCCTTGAAGAAGGGATGATGACTGGGCTACATAGTCACCCTGCCTTGAAGAAGGGATCGTCCTTGAAGAAGGGATGATGAATGGGCTACGTTGTCGCCCAGCCTTGAAGAAGGGATGATCACTGGGCTACCTTGTCATCCAGTGTTGAAGAAGGGATGGTCCTTGAACAAGGGATGATGACTAGGCTACGTTGTCACCCAGCCTCGAAGAAGGGATGGTGACTGGGCTACGTTGTCACTTAGCACCGAAGAGCGATGTTGACTAGGCTTTGTGTTCACCCAACAACAAAGAGGAATGTTGACTAGCCTTTGTGTTCACCCAACAACAAAGAAGGATGTCGTCTGGGCTACGTATTCACCCAGGACTAAAAAAGGATGCTGAGGGATGATTTTAACGTCTACACCCTGTTGGACGTCATGACGATGAATAGAGTGCTGGCTGAAGTCGCTTATGGACACAGGCGTTGCATCAACTTGCTTTCTTGGTCCAAGCGCCCTTTGCAGGTTTTCACTTGGACTTAGGAAGTAGTGTCATAAAGACGGTTTTCACCAACCTCCTTTTTTTATCAGGCTCTTTTACCCATGACCTTACGACCATGTCCACCCTTAATCTTCTATGTTTAACTCACAGTGCCCATTCGGGTTTTCATCGTGCTCAGGTATTTATTTATGGAACTCTCTTAGTCATAGTTTCGTGACCATGCCCGTCCGTCATTTTTACTCATGACGTTCCCTTGTTCAGGAATACACCATGCCTATTATTCTTTTTTTTTCTCTTTTTTTTTTGTGAGGGCGTGTTTAGGGTCATGCCTTCAAGACCTGTGCGAAGCCTTTTAACGTCATGTGGTCAGGACATACACTATAGTTGTAAGGTCATATAGCTGGACCCTGGCTATGCAGTTTAAAGTCATGCAACGTAGACCATGCAGTTTAGGGTCGTGCAACTAGACCTCCGCTACAGTTTAAGGCCATATAGTTTGGACCATGCAGTTTAAGGTCGTGCATCTAGACCATTGTGTGGGTCGCCATGTAGGTGAAGCTCCATGGAGAATAGGTCCGTGGACGACAATCTGACTCCCTGGGGACAAAATGGTTAATGCCATACACAAGCAGAGGGCTCAGATGGAGATGATGGCCCTACGAGGAATGGAAAACGAAAGCAAACTTCATTAGGAATTAGAGTGCGAGTGTGACTCCCGGGGGTGAAAAATGAGACTCCATGGAGAATAGGGAACCCAACTCCCTGGGGTTAAAATAGAAAAAGACTAATGACTGTGAAACAGACCCACTGGGGATTGAAGAGATAAGAATGAACCCTAACTCCACTAGGGATAATGGGCTGCAATACGGATGTGACTCCTACTGGGGATGAGGGATAGTGGCATGCTCCTAAATCCATTGGGGATGACAGGTCACGGCTTGGGTGCAACGGCCTGGGTGCAACTCTGCTGGGGATGACAGGTCACGGCTTGAGTACAACTCCACTAGGGATAGTAGGTCATGGCTTGGGTGCAACGGCCTAGGTGCCACTCCACTGGGGATGATAGGTCATGGCTTGGGTGCAACGGCCTGGGTGCCACTCCACTGGGGATGACAGGTCATGGCTTGGGTGCAACTCCACTGGGGATAACAGGTCATGACTTGGGTGCAACTCCACTAGGGATGACAGGTCACGGCCTGGGAGCAACTCCACTAGGGATGACAGGTCACGACCTGGGTGCATCTCCACTAGGGATAGTGGTAGGACACACACGGCGGTGACCAGGTTTTAGCACGCACGATGCTAGCATGGGAGTGTAAAACTTGAACGGTAGTAGCATTGACACGTATGGCGGGAACACACGTGGTGCTAACGTGCGTAGTGGCAACACAAGCACCGGTAGACTTCAGAACACAGTCGGTGCTAGCTTTTGAGAACATAGTCGGCACTAGGCATAGTCGGCGCTAGCTTTTGAGAAAACAGTCAGCGCTAGACCTTTGAGAGCGCGGCAGGTGATGGGCACCGAACACAGCTGGCGCTGGACCTTTAAGAGCACAGCCGGCACTAGTTATCGAACACAGTCGGCGCGGTGCACCAATTACCCAGACGGCGGTGAGGCGTTGGGCCTCGGGCCTGAGCCCGACCTTGTCCTGATCCTTGATGCATGTTTGGGTTTCATGGGCAGCGGTTAGGTTTTGCTCGGGCCTCGGGTCTGAGCCCGAACCGGTCCGGTCCATTTGACCCTTGGTGTTATATGGCGATGGTGAAGAAGGAACACATGAGATGGTATGCGCATGGCAGCACGTAAAGGGAAGTGCATTTAACGATCTTCAGGGAATGCGTGCAAAGGATGCGCACAAAAGGTCACACGGGTGACAGCTCGAGTCATGCATGCATGAGACATGCTCGAGTGGCGATTTGTGAAGGTCCTCGGGCTCAGGCTTGGGATTTGCTACCCTAATCGGCCAGGGTTCATGGGGAAAGGTCACCGGTGGCTGCTAGGGCATGCATGCAAGGGACAAGAGCGAAGGACATGCGGGTGGTACCTCGGGCCACGTGTGCAAGGGATGCGTAGGAGTAGCAGCTTGTGAGGGATCTCATGGAGACATGTAAGCAATTTATAATCATACAAATAGACTGTATGTCACCCAATTTAACATCTAGCTAAAGGGATATGAGACATTTTTACTCATGCTGTCCCATAATGCAAGGTCATCACGTTCATCATTGGAGAGGAAGTGCCCTAAAGGCACCACATCCTTTTTATTTCGACACTTTTGCTCATAGTGCCCTTGCGGGTTTTCACTATGCCTGTCTTTTTCTTTCTCTTGTTTTTTTGTAGAAGCATATTTAAGGTCATTTGTCGAGACCTGAGGGCATGTTTAAGGTCTTGCCTCTGAGACCGTATGTTGTGCAGTTTATTGTCATGCCACTAGGACATGTGCTAAAGTTTTAGTCATATAGCTTGGACCATAGCTATGAGGTTTAGGGGCATGCAGCTCGGACCATGCAGTTTAAGGTCGTGCAACTAGACTTCCGTTACAGTTTAAAGTCGTATAGTTTGGACCATGCAGTTTAAGGTCGTGTATTTAGACCACCACTGTAGTTTAAGGTCATATAGTTTGGACTATGCAGTTTAAGGTCGTGCAACTAGACCTCTACTATAGTTTAAGGTCATATAGTTTGGACCATGCAGTTTAAGGTCGTACAACTAGACCGCGGCTATAGTTTAAGGTCATATAGTTTAGATCATGCAGTTTAAGGTCATGCAACTAGACCTCCACTATAGTTTAAGGTCATATAGTTTGGACCATGGAGCTAAGCCTTTAAACATCATGCACTCAGGACGTGCACTATAGTTTAAGATCATATAGTTTGGATTGTGGTTATGCAGTTTGGAGTCTTGCAACTAGGACCATGCAGTTTAAGGTCGTGGAACTGGACCTATGCAAAAGTTTAAGGTCGTATAGTTTGGACCATGCAGTTTAGGGTCGTGCATCTAGACCATTTTTTGGCACTGGATCATGGGTTGAATCAGACCCCAAGTTCAATTTTCCCGTGTTTATGCGATAATGGATGATGTCTCTGATAGTAATACACTCCTCAATCTTGTGACCGAGTAACCTATGATATTGGCAATAATTAGGCTCGTCATCCCTATCGAATCCATCCGGTCTTTTTGGCATTGGTAATTCCATCATCCCCTTAGATAAGAGAGTTTCAAGAAACTAGCGGATCATGCCCTCATCAAAGGAATAAGCCTTGCGTCGGCCTCGCTTTGAGATGCACATGGCATTGTGCTTGAGCACATCAAGTCTTTGATCTCCTTGTGGCAATAGAGTCTGATCAACATAAGCTGGGGAAGGTTTTTGGTAGAGATTCGGCTTTCCTGTCACTGAGGCATTACATCTTTTCGATGCTTTGGCCACCATGTCTTTTATTAGTCCTCCATTCCTCATCTGAAGAAAGGATGGGGAAGGGACTGGTAATGAGGGAGGCGAGGGTGGAGATAGTTCATCATCTAATGGCCCTATTTCGATGTCCAGGAGCGGTGCTTGACAGACAGTAAATAAGGCTTAGAGCCGGTACGCTCAAGCTTATGAGACTTTAGTACTGCTTGACGTACATTTTCTATCATTACGTCTTTTGAGGTCATCTCAGCCTATAACTACCTTACCGTGGCCTTAAGATGCGCAATCTCGCCTTCATAGGCTTTTGGTACTTTACTGATCACCACGGTTTCAACACTAGCCATACTTGAGGGCTCCTTACCATTAAGAGAGAACCTGAACCTCTCATAGGACGGCAGCCTCCATGATCATCCTTGAGAGGATACATGAGGCATTCATGACATGAGGAGAGCAGACAATTGGCTTTGCAGGGAATCGTGGCATTCTCAAGGCATGGAGGAGCCACTTGAACAAAGCTAGCGTCAAGGGAAGCGGAG
Source organism: Amborella trichopoda (assembly GCF_054954075.1). Taxonomy (NCBI): domain Eukaryota; kingdom Viridiplantae; phylum Streptophyta; class Magnoliopsida; order Amborellales; family Amborellaceae; genus Amborella; species Amborella trichopoda. Next base: position 18,631,767 of record NC_142348.1, on the reverse strand, counting down.
CTCGTTTCATCATGCACTGGAGAGTAGCGCTCCTTGGATGAGAGTGACGAGTTCTCATCAGAGGTAAGAATGTCTGGAGACTTGAGATCGCTCTCTCGAAAACCACATAAAGAAGACGTGGGTAGGAGTACCAACAGATGAGAGAGGAATTAGGGTCGTGAGGCGGGACTTACCTCACGCGGGTCTGTGACACACTCGGGCTAGCTTGCATGGGCGCCCTCTTAGATCACATTGGAAAGCCCCTTTGGCCTATGGCCAGTTTGGAATCGCCTCCCTTGACCTGTTTCTCCGTTCTTGCAAATACACACACATTAGAAGTATCGACAAGTGGGGCAAGGTCCTTACCTTATTATAGGATGAAATAAAAATGAGAGAGATGAATTAAAATAAAAATAAAAATAGAAAATGGAATTCAATAAAATAGATAAAGGAATAAATTAAAATAAAATAGAGTGAAATGAAATAAAAATAAAGGTGATGAATTAAGATAAAATAAAGTGAGAGGCTTAGAAAATTAAAAAAAAGTAAAATAAGGTGGTAAATAAAATGAAGTAAGGTAAAATAATATAAAATAAAGTAAATAAAATAAGGTAAGATAAAATAAAATAACTGAGGTAAAGGAAATGAAATAAATAAAATCAGTGAAGCAAAATAAAATGAAAGAGGTAAAGGAAATAAAATGAAATCAAATGAGATGAGGGAAATAAAATAAAAGAAGTAATAAAAAAATAAAATAAAATAAATAGAAAGCAATAAAATAAGATAGAGTAAAAGGGGAGATAGAACCAAATTAAAATGAAATAAAACAAAAGGGGTAGGAAAAATAAAAGAAATAAAATAATGAGATAAAGTAAAAAGAGGTAGTGAAATAATAATAAAATAAAAAAATAAAAAAATAATAAAGAAATTGGCTAAGGGAGAGTGGAGGCTTTAATAAAACAAAACCTATCAATTAAAACCCAAAAGTTGTGAAATCTTCGTTTAGGCTCCAAATCGCATTTCGTTTGTTGCCACGGGATTATGACGGCATGCTCAGTACACTACAGTGAAGAAATCATAGAAAAACACCAAGGAATTAGTGCACTATCGATCCGAAGTCCTTAATATTCATTCAAATTTCAAGTCTCATAATCGTTGCTTAAAAATACGATCCATGGTTCGAAATTGGTATCAAATTAATCGTCATGGCGATCCCTACAAGAAAATAATCATCTTTCGATCAAACGGGCATCAGAGCAACCCAGGATCAGTCATGGAAGATCACGCAAGTTATAGGGCAGCAGTAGGGACTGTTTTGGATTTTTATAAATTGTTAGGCAAGGGCAAAACTATCATTTTGGACCCTATTTTCTTAATTTTTTTAATTCATAATAATTGTAATTATCAATAATTTTTGGTAGTTTTTGAGCATTCACCCATGTTTAGGCTCAATTCTATATAAAATTGCAAAGCCTAATTGTAAAAAGACCCCCCATTCATTTTTTACATTGATCAATAAAATTTGAATTTTCGCCTTGAGTTCGTGGGTGCGTCTTGGAGAGAGAGAGAGAGGAGAGAGAAAAAAAGCGTCGATACTCTTCGATAAAGGAACTTTCTCTGTCCTCCTCTTTTCTCTCTCATATTTATTTTTTCATCTCTCTCATCTCTATCTCTTTCTCTATCTTCTTTTCTCTCATCTCTATATCTCTCTTCTCATTCTTCTTGTGACTGAGATGATGGTCTAACTCCTTCCTAGGTGGCAGGCCTCGTAGTCTACACGAGTGGTAGTAACGGTCGTCATCTCTGTCATATGTTTCTCTTTCTTTCTCTTTTTCTCTTATCTTTCTTTCTCTCTCTCTCTCCTCTTTCTCTCTCGTTCTCTCTCCTCTTTCACAGATGACAGAGGCTCATTGCCGTCTGTGTTTCGCTTCATTTTTCCTTCTTCTCTTTTTTTTTACCCTTGTTGTCCTGTATGACCAGGAGCCTCCTCTTTCCCCTTCTCTGTGCTCTCTCATGACTATAACTTTCTCTTCTCCCTCCTTGTGGTTCGACATAACCACAATTTCACTCTTTTCTTACTCATTTTTCCTATGCACGTCCACCTGCTCCATGTGTACCCTTGGGTCTACCTCCTCTGTCTTTTCCTAGTGGTCCCTCATGTTCATCTCCCTTTCTCATCTTTTTGTGTGATCCCTCACATCAACCCCTTTTTGTGTACCCTCTTGGTCTATTTTTACCTCTCACGAACCATGGTCCCACGCGACCACTATTCCAAAACCTTTCCTTCCTTATTGCCGCCCATGGCAACAAACCCTATTGCCTCCTATGGCAACAAACCCTAGGGACGTCTCGGTTAACAAATCTTATTGTTGTCTGGGTTAACAAATCTCATTGTCGCCTAAGTTAACCAAACATACCGCCGCCAGTAAAAACTCTACGCCATTGCCGTCGGTCCTCAACCCCACGTGCGCCATCTCTCACAAAACATATAGCCGCTTGTGAAAATTCTACACCAATGCCGCCTGCCCTCAACCGCACATGAGCCATCTCTCACACCCGTTAACCTCACACGGCAACCTCGCGTCCCTTCTTCCCTCCTCCTCCACAGTCGTTCCTCTCTCTCCCATTCTCGTTCCTCTCCCTCTCCTCCATCTCAGCTACTCCACCCTGCTGAGCCCTTTTCCCCCTCTCCACTCCAACCATCACCACTCACCCAACGAACGTCCTAGGCTCCCTGTTCTTTTGCCCCCATCTTCACCCAAGTTCCATTGTCCTCTGTTTTACGTGCGTGTAAACAACGGCAGCTCACAATCCATTCCTTGCAATTACAACTTGTGTCGCAGCCATCTCCTCCTCCTTCACCATTGCTGCCCCTGTCCTCACATCTCTCACCCTCTCTGATGCCACTTTGCGATTCTCTCACCTTCATCTCCTTCGCTACCTGTAGCAATCCAGCCACCACTTCCGCCACCACCTGTAACGTTCTTCCCCGTCATTCACCTCACTTCTCTTTCTCTCTCCGAAAGTCCCTGCAGTCCGTCCACCGCGTTGCTCTCTTTCTCTAAACCTTTTACATTTCCTCCACCCCGTTGCAGCCGCCTTTCTCTCTCTCAATCGCGCGTGACTTAGCACCGGCCAGCCGCTGCTCCCATTCTCAAACTCTGTGCTATCACCGTCTCTACACCTCCGCCTGCTCTCTGCGTGTCTCCCCTTCACCTTCGTTCGCCCCACACTCGCTCGTGTTCTCTGTTCCCTGCAACTTCTCGTTTTCTCTTTCTAAAAAACCACCAGTGAAAACCTCATTTCGTTTTTCGTTTGTTTTCGTTTCGTCTCTGTTCGTCATGTTTCGTCCAACCCTCTTCATCAAATGAAGTTTGCGTGCTTTTCTCTCTCTCTCTCAACATATTAACCCAATTTCAAACCTTCTTTCACGCTCTCTCTACCTAAACCTAAAACTAACCAATAACCCATAAGCCACCTCTCCCTCTTCTATTCATGTAAACCCACGACTCAACAACTCACTCGGTGAAATTTATAGCATATTCGACACCTTCGTATGTGAAATCCAACTATTCATCGTACGCGGGGCTCAGACCAAAGGTGACCTCGGACCTTACGCACATAATGCAATTGGTTTCGTGTTGATATGGTGCACGAGCATCGTGATTTTTGCAACTCGAATGAGGCGCGTTGCTGCTGATTTTTCTACAATTTTATTCAAGGATCAACAAATTCTCTCCAGTTTTTTTCTTTGCTCGGGCATCGTTACGAGGCGTACCACCTGTCGAAACGCTCCTCTCGATGAGACGAAATGCTCACAAAATTTGATCGCGATCTGACTTGAAACAAGTGAGATATGGGCCCCAAAAGTCACTGCCCGTAACTGTGAAAACACCTTTAGTGGTGTTTTGGTGCAAGTTAACCGCACGTGGATAGTGTGTGACTCCTCATGTTTCAATGTTTTACTCATAACTTTGTTCTGGAGTACCCGATTAAGCCAAAACTTGACCCATAGGGGTTTTCGACCTTGTCGGATCCAATGGCAGTTGTCCTACTATAATTTGAAGCACCAAAAATATAATTCTAGTTATCGGGTTCGTTTTAGGGTTTTAGAGGCAAATTTTTTCAAAATTGTTTCTTTGTGTTCACTGCCTTAGAAATCTCTGATTGCGATAAAACTTGACAGGTGGACGTTTAGAGTGCTTATGAAGATCTTGACCAGTTCTGGGGCCATTCTAAGACTGTCAAAATTTTCACTGTTTTGTAAGGTGTTATTGACCTACTTCCTCTTTATTTCGCATCAAGGACCAAGGTGCTGAAAAATGTCTTCAAACACTCACTTTCTCTCTCTTCTATCATGGACAGTGAAACCTCATCACCATCCATGTTTTCTTTTCCCTTCTCTCTCTTCTGTCATGGATGTCGGAAGCTCATCGCCGTCCCTGTTTTCTTTTCTCCTCTCTCTCATCTATCATTGGACGGCGGAACCGCATCACTATCCATGTTTTCTTTTCCCTTCTCTCTCTTTTGTCATGGACGGTGGAACCTCATTGTCGTCCATGTTTTTTTCCCTTCTCTCTCCTCAATCATGGACAGCAGAACCTCATCGCCGTCCATATTTTCTCTTTCCTCTATCATGAACGGAAGAACCTCATCACCGTCCATGTTTGCTTTTTTCCTCTCTCTCTTCTGTCATGGATGGTGGAACCTCATCATCGTCCATGTCTTCTCTCTCATGTTCTCTCTCTCTTCTGTCGTGGACGGTAGAAACTCATCGTTATCCATATTTTCTCTCTCCCCGACAGAAACTCATCGCCAGTAATGTTTTCTTGCTCCCCTATCATGGACGACGAAAACTCATTCCCGTCCATGTTTTCTCTCTTCCCTGTCATAGACGGTGGAAACTCATCATCGTCCATGTTTTTTCTCTCCCTTATTATGGACGATGAAACCTCAACGTCGTCCATGTTCCTTTCCTATTCTCCTTCTTCTGTCATGGACGGCGAAACCTCATCACTATCCATGCTTCTCTTTTCCTTTCTCTCTTCTCACTCTCCATTCTCTTTTCTTCTCCTTCTTTCCCTTTCTATTTTTCTCTTCTCCCTCTCTTTCTTCTCTCTTCTTTCTTCTTCCTCTTTTGTTTGACCAAGGAAGGTTAAGATTAACACTGTCATGATAGTCTCGTCGTCGAGCAGTATTGCCGCCATGTCAAGCTGAGTTACCGTGCTTATCTTGTCGTCATGACAGACTAGACATCATGTCAGGACTGGTCGGTGATCGTTCTATCGTCGAGTAGTATTGCCGTCGTGCCGATCTGAGTTACCGGCTTGTCTTGCTACCACTTCGGGTCAATCACCTATTGATCTTTCTACTGTGTTAGTCCACCTGGTCAAATTTCTCTTTCTCCTCTTTTCTTCCATCTATTCTATTTCTCCGTTCTCCTCTTATCACCCCAAATCTTCATCTCATTCCTCCCCTTTCTTCTTTTGAATGAGCATGCTCGTGTGCATTCGGTCAAAGACAAGGTGGGGTCCCTTGACCCACTTGTCTTGTAAAATTAACCATATGTGTGTGATTGTAGAAACAAGAGAGTACATGCCAAGGGAGGTGATTTCGAACCAGTTGTAGGATTGGGGGCTTTCTGTGGTGATATGAGAGGTGCCCACGCGAGTCAGCCCGAGTGAGTCATGAACCTAAGTGAGGTGTGTTCAGCCTCACATTATAGTCCTCTCTCATTGGTTGGTATACCTATCCTTGTTTCCTAACAAGGTTCACGAGAGAGCGGTCTCAAGTCTCGGGTTCCTCTGAAACTTGAGACACATGCCACCAGGTCATCTCGACTCGAAGGGTGAGATCGAGGCACCTAACCATCTTGGCCACTCACACTACTCCTTCGTCCGATCGTCCTTGTTTGAATAGTCTCCCCTGTTTTTTTTGTTTTTCTGCACACACATTGCTTTTGGGTTATCCGGATCGGGGATTTTCTTATCCCTGCATTCGTCAGCATCCCCTGAGAACAAGTTCCTTGAACTTTGTTCCCAACTTTCCTTCTAAGCAAAGACCTAGTGTTTAGCTCTCAGGTCTTAACCTGGATAGGTGTGAGGAAGGGCTTAAAGGTCCCTAACTCCCCATCTCCTAGCTCTAATGGAACCCCCACCAAAGCACTCTACATTGGTAGCGTATCTGCTACCACTCATAGCATGAACCCTATCTCCGGCAAGTCACTTGTTGGTCGGATTGTCGAGGTATACTGGAACGCTGCCCAGCCCCTTTCTGCAAAAGGAAAGAAAATTGCCATTGCTTCTGTGGGTCGCCACAAGACTACGCCCCACAGTCCTGCACCACCACGAGTCTCCATGCTTAGAGGCTCCACACATAGAGGTGGAGACCCTGGGACCTTCACCTCTCACATACACCCTAAGGCTCATGGGTCAACCACTCGAGCCATACCTCGGGGCAATCCTTATGTTACCTCGAGTCAGTGTCTAGGATCAGGCCTCCTCGGGCCAGGTCCTGTACACGTTATGCATATGTATCCCACCACTTGGGGCAATGCCGTCATTGTGCCAACCCGAGTACACGGGAGACGACCCCCTCGTCCTCCTACTTAGCACACACTAGCGCACCCTGTAAGGGGCTGGCTTCCACCTATTCTCTTACAGACACCTGCTCGCTGTTCATGGCCTCATAAGGCCAAACCACCTATTCAAGCCTGAGCTGACCCCAAGGTCACCTATGATCCTTCTTCAAGGGGTGCACCTGCCTACCTTCACAGACTGCCCCTCGCTCCCGACTCCGACACTCTCATGAGTAGATCTTTCCCCCGCCTGTCCCTTCTCATCCGGGCGAGCACCTCGAGCCTTGGTACTCGAAGACCTTCCCCAAGAGTACCATCTTGAGCCAACCCCATCAGCTAGGTCATGTCTCTGGAGCCTGTAAGAGAGTTTGGGGCAAAGACCTGATGGGAGATCAATTTCTTCGTCCTCCCCGGCCCAGGTTGCCCCCAGTACTTGGTCCACACCCATTGCTTCACCTAATGGAGACCGCTCTCTCTTGTGTAAGAAGGGTCGACCAGCCGCGATCCCGATCGCAGTTCTGGCATGAAGTCCATCAAAGCCTCAAAGCCAAGCGCGACAGGCGTCTGCAAATCCTGACTAGGGAAGCAACCAAGACAGTTGGGGCACCCAACTCTGATGACCCTCTTCGTCAGCACCCCTTTTACCCTCTTGGAATCACAGAGCCCGAAGAAAACATACGAGTATCTTGCATCGTGGTCAGTGTCGTAGAAGATGACCCAACCACTCAGTAGCCATGGTCCCAAGACCGTCAAGAACCGGTCGTCACACAGTCGGCATATAAGACCCAAGTCCAGTCGGGGCACGCTGAGCCCTTGTTGACTGATCTGCCGCTCGTGACTCACCAAGCTCGGAAGCCTTCAACCGCACCTAAGGTTGACCGCCCTGAGGTAATGGTTAGCGTTATGGTTGTAACCGGACCTAGTGACAATCAGGAAGAGCGCATGGACAAGTTCGAGCAGATGGTGCAAGTGATGATGGAGAAGATTGATTGCATGGAAAGCACTGGGTCCCCAGTCAATGTACCCCATCATGAGGCCACCGATTTTTGTCACTCGGATGATGTAGCTCAAAGGCAGCCTCCTGCTCCTGGCTCACAAGACAATTCCTTCCCTCACCCTGTCTCACAGGCAAACATCGACGATATGGTAACCCATAGCTTAAATAGCAAACAAATCCCGGGAATGCAAGGTGCAACGCTTTACCAGAAGTCGTACCCCTCCTACATCGATCAGGTTCCGTTTCCCTCAGACTACAAGAAAGGGAAGTTTCCCTTGTTCGAAGGTACAACCTCCCCACACTAGCATATCGCCTATTTCCAAGCGACATGTCGAGAGACAACGGCTGATGGGAAACTCCTTCTCCGTCAGTTTGTTGAAACTCTCGATGGCCTAGCTTTTTAGTGGTATGTTCGGATTCCCCCAAACTCAATACATACTTGAGAGGAAATGGAGAAACTGTTCCACCAATGCTTTTATGAGGTCAAGAGAGAGGTCCAAACTATTGAGCTTCTTACCTTGACCCAGGAACCGGACGAACCCGTCAATCAATTCATAGCAAGATGGAGAAATTTAGCTGCTCGCCATCCCAATGTTATGCCCGAGAAGGAAGCAGTCCAGACCTATGTGTAAAATATGAGACTTGAGATTGCTCTACATGTTGAGGCCTCCAATCCGACCTCTATGTCAGAGCTGATCTCTAAGTCGGTTTGCATAGAAAGCCTGTCATGCCACCATGGCGGGTCACGACAACAATTTGCAAGCATGGGAAAACACCGGGGCAAAGGTAGCTCTCAGACCAATCCTTAGGGCAACCAACAAAAAGGGATAATCAGCGCAACCATCACTGTCAATGATTCAAAGAAGGCTTCCTACCAAACTTTGGACATCTCCAAAGGGGTAAGCATAACGAAAGCACCTCAGGCAAGCTAACAACAACAATCATACAACCGAGTACCCCCACTTGCGAACCTTAATCGAGATGATTATTGGACCAGGCTTAAGAATAAAGTCTACCCTTTTGAAAAAGAATGGTCCGACCACTACTCTGATTATTACTGGAACAGAACATGATCGAGCTGCCTAAGAGCAAGTTTCCCGATCAAGCTGGACTTGATACACATCCGAATTATTGTGCTTATCATCGAAGGATAAACCACTCCACAGAGGAATGCTACACGCTAAAAGGCATCATCGAAGCCCTGATCTAGCAGGGTCAGATAAATCTCAAAGAGCTTAAGAAAGCATTCGGGGCTGCAGAAGCTTCCCACGCAGTGACAGTCCAAAAGGAAGACGAAGTGCCCGATCTCCTTCACGCCTTGTTTGTCATGATGCTTCAAGAAGGCCTCATCACACTAAAGCCGACAAGGCAGCCCCGACGCCAAGAACCACTGGTGTTTGTACCATCAGATATGAGGCCACGACATGAGCGAGTGCTCCAGTTTCCACGACATAATCGTAAAGATAATACAAAGATTCCAATAAGCTTATAACATTCCAGAAGGAGATCCCCAAGTCACTGCTCCACCGGTGCGAGAAGGCCTTCCAACACAAGACCTGGTAATGATGATTCAGATCCTGCTGAACCCTCTACTTCCCAACCATGAAGAGTCTACCATGGGCGGAGCAGACTCAAGTCCTTAAAGCGAGACGCAGTGCGTCAAGCTAGGGCTGTTCACAAACCTAGCGAGATGAATCAAGCCCTTCCAATGAAACCTAGGAAGAGACGGGCACCAAGGGCTGCTTGTCGGAGAAACAAAACTGCTTAACCACTAGTTGAGAAATAATTTTTCATACCTCTTCCCCCATTGCCGATGTTACAAGACTTTGTCCACGATGTAACCATCCTCCCTTCCTCATCCCATCAAGAGGATGTCCCTGAGCCATCTTCTGCTCAGGGCACATCCAATGTGGGTGACGACATCAAAAGCACCCCCCAATGGTCTAAGCAGGGGAAAGACCTAAAAGACTCCCTTTACACATCGAACTTTGTTGATGACGTAAAAAGTTGCCCAAATCGGTCCAATGAGGGAAATGACTTTTAAAAGTCCCTCACCTACTAAGCCCTGTTCTTCTTCTTCTTCTTCTTCTTCTTACACTTCTTCCCCTTCCTCTTCTATGTCTCCTGTAGGTATGATTCGGGAATGTCCAAACTTTGAGGCCCTCGACAGAGAACTCGAAGGAACCAATATAAGAAGGACACAATGGAGGCAGTTGAAAAAGACGCTAGCCCAGGCAGCTGGATTCTTAACAGTTGCTGACGCCTTGGTAGCTTGAGCAAAGCTAGAGCCATTCTCTTCCAAAAAGAAGCGCAGGAAGTCAAATCCAAAGAACCTTCAGTGCCTCTTGAGCCCGAATTTGAGTAGAGGCTGAGAGGGTCAAGAGGGCAGAGCTTTTATTCTCAAGAAGTCTGTCACATGGTGCAAATCTCAGAAGCGCCACTCAGCATAGGGCAGATGAGCCTGAGGTAGGGGAAAACACTGCAACCTCCACCTCAGAAGCCAGGCATCTTAAAGTTTCCCGGTCCACCACTTCTCCCTTACCCGAATACTCTAAATAATTTACCCATCCTCCAAAATAAACCCCCTCCTTCTAAACCTGAACCTCCTACCACATTACAACATCAAGAAGGTCCTCATGAGACATTCATTGTTTGTACAATCACTGAGTCTCAGCCATCCCAGGATCTTAAGAATGAATCCACTCGACCGGATATATCGGCCTTGCTCGAGGTTGATCCATTTCTCAGTAAGAAAGATGAGGATGCAAGAACCATGTTCCATAGCAAAGCCTAGCTAGAAGAACAAATGGCAAGAGTATGGGTATCTTCACTGGAAATTAACGAGAAAACTTTCGAAGCCAATGATGAGGAGTTGCTAAAGGCCCCAGAAGAATGGGAAGAAGACAGTCAAGCCACAACTAATGAGTTTGAGGAGATAAACCTAGGAGATGAAGCTGAACCCAAGCCCACTTTCATCTCGGCAAATATGTAGTTAGGAAAGAAAGAGAATTTTCCTTCTTTCTTGTGAGCAAACCGAGACGCTTTGCCTAACATTATCATGAGAAACCTTGTTTAGATCCTCAAGTCACATTCCACCATCTTGGCATTGATCCATCCATCAAGTAGAAATCAAGGATGTTAGGTTGACCTAGAAATGCAGATAGATGCTGAAGTGACCAAGCTCAAGCAAGCGGGTTTCATTCGCGAAGTCAAGTACTCAAAGTGGCTGGCAAATGTTGTTCCAGTCAAGAAGAAGAACAGTCAAATTAGGGTCTGTATTGACTTCCACGACCTGAATACCGCTTGCCCAAAGGATAACTTCCCATTGCCGTTCACAGAGATGCGAATTGATTCTATGGCTCATTGTCAGATCTTCTCCTTTATGGACGAATACTTGGGGTATAATCAGATACAGATGGCACCCGAAGATGAGGAAGCCACCGCATTCTTAACTCCAAAAGGGGTCTTTTGCTACAAAATGATGCCTTTCAGATTGAAGAATGCTGGTGCCACATATCAGAGAGCATGACGACCATCTTCAAGGACATGATGCACACAGAGGTGGAATGTTATGTGGATGATTTGGTGGTGAAATCCAAGGAGAAAAACTCTCATATGAGAGACCTTGAAAAGGTGTTCGAACAATTATGCCTTCATCAACTCAAAATGAACCCATTGAAATGCACTTTTGATGTGCGTTCAGGAAAGTTCTAGGGGTTCATTGTTGGACACCGAGGGCTGGAAGTTGAGCCAGTTAAGATCAAGGCGATCCAGGAAATGCCGTCACCAACAACATTATGAGAGTTGTGATCCCTCCAAGGGCAGCTGGCATATATCTGCAGGTTCATCTCAAACCTCTCAAGTCACTGTAAGCCTTGTGTGCACCTGTTGAAGAAGGATACCCCATTCATCTAGGATGAAGCATATCAAGCGGCCCTTGATGACATCAAGCGATATTTACTCAATCCTTCAGTGTAGAGAGGTGCTGGGAAAACCCCTCATCCTGTATGTGACAGCCCTAGACAAGTCACTTGAGGCGTTACTGGCATAAAACAATGATGAAAGGAAAGAGATCGCATTATACTATCTCAGTTGTAGGATGTAAGGGGCTGAGAAGAATTATCCCCCTATCGAGAAGATGTGCTTGGCCCTAATCTTCACAGTGCAAAAGCTCCGCCACTACTTGCTTGGTCATGAAGTAAAACATATATCAAAAGCAGATCCCGTAAAGTTTCTCATGACATCCTCATGCTTGTCGGGACGTCTTGCTAAGTGCACATTATTGCTAATGGAATTCGATATCACATATGTCCCACAAAAGGCCATCAAGGGCCAAGCTTTGGCTGATTTTCTCATAGCACATCTTGTACCGGCAGAATCTCCTTTATCAAGTGACCTCCCTAATGAAGAAGTATTCTATGCAGAACTTGCTCATGCGTGAGAGATGTATTTCGATGAAGCCTTCCAATCTAATCGAGGAGGCACCAGAGTGGTATTCATGACTCCGAAAGGAGGAGTATTGCCTCTTTCTTTATCTCTCACCGAAGCTGGTTCCCATAATGAGATAGAATATCAGGCCCTTATAATTCGGTTGGAGATAGCCTTCGATCTAAACTTGGAGCAGCTCAAGATCTATGGTGACTCTGAGTTTGTTCTTCGACAGCTTAAGGGGATCTATGACGGGAGAAAAGACACTCTCAATCCTTATCACGATAGTGCAAAATTGTATATGGCTCAGTTTGATGATGTATCCTTCAGTCACATCCCCCGGAGGTTAAACTCGCAGGCCAATGCACTCACAAACCTCAGGGCTATGATTCAATTGTCCTCACCATGGCCCACGCCTGTTTGGGTGGCAGAGTTGAGACATATTGAACTAAGAATCGAGGTAGACGCGGATGATGAAAGAAATATCTTCCCCGAGTGCCCACCTTATTCATTTGGAGCACTTCTATCAGCCAAAGAAGTTATTAAGACTGAACAGGAGATGGCACGAAATCAAGGAGCTATGGTTCAAAAATAGGAACCAGAATTCTTCTACCCAATGTGTGCGAGGTCGATGAGAGCCCATCATTAATTTGATAAAGTACGGTAGACTCCCCGAAGATCATATTGAATGCAATAGTGTGCGTCGACTGTCTACCAAGTACACCCTCCTTGAAGGAGATGTTCTCTTCTGACGGTCTTTTGACGGTATTCTTCTTAGATGTGTGGACGGGCAAGAAGCAAATAAGGTGCTGGAAGAAGTACACTCGGGCATCTATGGAATGCATCAATCTTGCCCAAAAATCTATGAACGAATATGCAGATTGGGGTATTATTCGGCTTCAATGACTGCTGACTCCTTAAACTATGCTAAGAAGTGTCAGGTGTGCCAAATACACTCGAGCCTTGTTCGTCAGCCTCTAGAGCCCTTACACCCTACAGTGGCATCATGGCCCTTCTCAAAATGGGGTATGGACATTGTAGGGCCTATTGACCCTCCTTCGGCAATGGGTCATGTCTTTATTCTAGCTGCAACAAATTATTTCTCCAAGTTGGCGGAAGCGGTCCCTCTCAAGCAAGTTCTAGGGACCACGGTGGCTAATTTCGTGCGACATCACATCATATACTGGTTTGGAGTGCCTGACTGGATTATATCCGGCAACGGCCCTCAATTCAGAAGTCGTTAAATTGATCGCTTGGTTAATCAGTTCGGTTTTGAGTGGAACTACTCAACTATGTACCACCCTCGAGCCAGTGGATTAGCTGAGGTTTTCAATAGGACCCTGTGCAACTTTTTAAGGAAGTCGGTATCAAAAGTGAAGAACAACTAGCATGAGAAACTTCTTGAAGCGCTTTGGGCCTATCGCACTACCACGTGAAATGCCACCGATTCCACTCCTTATTCCCTAGTCTATGGGGTTGAAACAGTTTTACCCCTTGAAATTCAACTCCCTTCACTATGTGTCGCTATACCTCAAGGACTAATCGAAGATGAGAGAGTCAAACTTCGGGATCAAGAATTGGATGCACTTGATGAAAAGAGGTTAGAAGCTCAACAGAACCTTGAACTCAACCAAGGGAGAATGAAGAGGGCCTTTGACAAGTCAGTCAGAGTCCACTCATTCCCCCGTGGGGATCTGGTTCTAGCCGTCAAGAGGCCGATTGTTATGCATGGGTGGCGCAAAGGGAAGTTCGAACCTCAGTGGGAAGGTCCCTTTATAGTCAACAAGGTCTCACTAAATGGAGCTTACATACTGGCACATCCTGATGGAGAGGAGGCAATGCCCTCCATCAATGGGCGATACCTAAAGAAATACTATCCGTGATACTTGCTCAATAAGATTTAATGCAAACAAAAAGAGTTAAAAAAGGTGGTAAAAAGAAGAGAAGCAAGATAGTTCAAACAAAGTTAACTCTTTTTATTGCATTAGAAGGAGTTACAAGCCAAAAAGCCCATTATTAGGGAGGTTACAAATCTATCATTCAATACTGCTGTTGCATCAGAAGAAAGGAGAGTAGCTGCGTCGAAATGGCGCTCTTGCATCTGAGAAAAAGAAAGCAGTTGATCCCCAACGTTGCTCTTGCATTTTAGGAAAAGAAAGCAGTTCACCCCCATCGTTGCTCTTGCATCTGAGGAAAAGAGGACGGTTACAAGCTAAAAAGCCGCTCCCGCATCATGAGGTAGAAGGGTTTTAGATGGAGTTTATCAAACATACAAAGCAAACCCTTCTGGTAAGGAACTGGCCTATGATGGAGAGCATGCCCACTTCACAGCGAGTACCCTTCCACAGAACAACATGGAGTTCACTATTGTGCTGGAGGACTTGGCATCCAACAGACTTCATAAGCCAAGCCTTACCATTGGACACCACCCTTTGCCTACCCAAGTCATCGTCGTGCGTGACCATCATCGTGCTTGACTCAGCCACATGAATAACAATCGTCGCGTGCAACTCATCACCGAGCTCAACCACAGCCGAGCACAACTTGCTGCCATTCGGGAAAGGATCGTGCGAACAGCAACCGCCACGCGCGACTAACGCCGGACGCATCGTGTTGCTAGCCATGTGCGACTAAGGCACTGACTAGTGCCACACGAGATTAGCGCTGGCTATGTCTTCAAAATACTAACGCTGACTGTGTTTCTAAAGCCCAGTGCCGGCTGCGTTTCCCAAAGGCTAACGTCGGTTGTGCCTCCAACGGCTAACGCTACCTGTGTCTGACAAAGGGCCAACGCCAGCAAAGGCTAACACCGATTGTATTCTCTATCGCCAAGTGTGTTTGCTCGCGACACTTCAGATGGTGATTATTTAGCTTCTTCAAGACCCTTCATCCCCCTGCGACTTTCGGTTCCCGTGTCCCTTCGGCTGCCGGTGACCTTTTAACTCCTCAAGACCCCTCGATTCCCCACGATTGTTCTCCTTTCGATAACCATTTGCTGCCAATGACCTTTTGTCTCCCCGCGATTGTTCACCTCCTGGTGACCGTTTGTTGTCGATAACTGTTCACCTTCTGACGACCGTTTGTTATCAGTGACCTTTCATCTCCTCGGGATTGTTCACCTCCCGGTGTCGTTCGTTGTCGATGACTGGTAATTCCCCCGTGACCTTTCTGCAACTCAATTGGAAAGCACTTTCCTCAACAGAAACCCACTGTTCAACCTTCCCCTCTCCTTCCTGACGATGAAAATTCACTGGAAAACCCCCGAAGGCGAGCGGAAGTTCACTGACAACACCTTGCTACACCATGTGCCCCTTTTCTCTAACTTCTCCGGTACTCCAGAACCACTACCAGAACCTTAGCTAGCCTCGATAAGCTGCTTGCTTCCCAATTCTGCCAACTATGACCCTCGCCGAAAATACCCTATGTTTGCGTCAGAGTTATCATGGGAAATTTCTCACTGTCTT
The DNA here is from genome assembly GCF_054954075.1 of Amborella trichopoda. Taxonomy (NCBI): domain Eukaryota; kingdom Viridiplantae; phylum Streptophyta; class Magnoliopsida; order Amborellales; family Amborellaceae; genus Amborella; species Amborella trichopoda. The sequence goes on along the minus strand of NC_142348.1, from coordinate 18,616,322 downwards.
CGGCAAACTCATGCAAACCGTCGCCTGCATGCTCTGCGTTCTTTCCAAAATTCACGTCGGGAGCTCTCTCTCTCTCGCTGCTAAAAATGTTCTAGCCTTTTTTTTACCCAAAACGTAAAAGGGTGAAAAAAAGGGGTTTACCCCTTTATATAGGTGAAACTTCCCCAAGGTACCCCTCACAAACTAGAAATGCCATCCAGGTCCCTAAAGGCCAAATGGCGATGGGCCTGACGGGGTTGGGCTCTGATCTAAAGCCTATATCCTGGTTATCATTGTTCATGCTCTACCGCCGCTCGTGCTCCAGCACCGAACAAACCACTGAAGGACAAAGGCCAACGGGCTCGACCGGGTTGGGCTCTGGTCTGAGGCCCGAACACAGGTCACTATCGTTTATGTAACTTATGACCAACGCTGTCTGTGTAACTTGTGGCCAGTGCCGTCTGTGTAACCTTGTGTCCAGCATCGTCTGTGTAACTTATGACCAGCGCGCTCTGTGTAATTTGTGACCAACACCATTTGTGTAACGTGTGTCTAACGCTATCTATGTAACTTATGACCAGCGCCGTCTGTGTAACTTGTGACCAGCGCCGTTTGTGTAACTTGTGACCAGCGCTGTTTGGGTAACTTATGACCAACACCTTTTGTGTAGCTTATGTCCAACACCGTCTGTGTAACTTGTGACCAACGCCGTTTACGTAACTTATGACCAGCACCGTCTGTGTAATTTGTGCCCGTGCTAGTGCCGTGTGCATCAATGCTACCACCCTACGTGTTACTGCTTCCCATGCTAGCGTTGCGCATGTCTAAGCCTTGTTACCTTCATGAGTGTTCTATTAACATCCCCAATGGAGTTACACCTATGCCACAACCCATCATCCCCAGTGGAGCTAGGCGTATGCTAGAAAAAAAAGCCCCAGTGGGTCCGTCTCACACCAAGTCATTATCCTCACTTAGACCCTTTCCCATCTTATCCCCAGGAGTCAGGTCACTTACTATAAACCTATTCTCCATAAGAGTCTTATCTTTTACCCCAAGGATTTACACTTGCCCCTAATCCTCAATAAAGTTCGCTTCTGTTTGCCAATCCTCGCCAGGTCACCACCTTCATCTAAGCCCTTTACTTGTGTATGACCTTAACCATTTTATCCCTAAGGAGTCAGATCATCCCCCATGCTTCTATTCCCCATGGACCTTCACCTATATGGAGGCCCACACAATGATCCATGCTGCATGACCATAAACTGCGTAGCCATGGTCCAAACTATACGACCTTCAACTGTAGCAGAGGCCTAGTTGTACGACCTTAAATTACATGGTCCTAGCTGCATGACTTTCAAATGCATAGCCACAGTCCAAGCTATATGACCTTAAACCATAGTGCATGTCTTGGTCGCATGACATTAAAAGGCTTAGCACCATGTTCTGAACTATACGACCTTAAAACTGTAGAGGAGGTTTAGTTGCACGACCTTAAACTGTATAGTTTTAACTACATGACTTTAAACTATATAGCCGTGGTTCAAGATATATGACCTTAAAACTATAGTGCATGTCTTGGCCGCATGACATTAAACTGCTTTGCACAGGTCCAGAAGGCATGACCTTAAACATGCCCCCACACACGCGTAAGTGACCTTTACATGCCTCTTCACGCATGCCTTCCCTAATCAACATGTTCGTGTGTGCGCACCACCTTCATTAACCTCCCCAGTGGGTCACAAACGGCCAGCCATCCTACCATCCATACTCGCCGTCAGCAAGTGGGTCACCACTTTCCACCATCCACACATCATCCATCTTTCATAGGTAGCCTCGTGCCATCTCCCCAAAGTGAGTCAAACCACCACCATACTCAACCCATGGCCTCCATAGATTGCCATTCATCTCCACCAAGGTCCAGTTGTATGAATCTAAACTATAGTGCATGTCCTGACCACATGACATTAAAAGGCTTCGCACAGGTCCCGAAGGCATGACCCTAAACACACCTTCTCCAAAACGAAGAACGGAGTAATGAGCATGGTGCATACATAGACAAGGGAACGCAATGAGTAAAAATGACAGACGGGCATGGTCGCGAAACCATGAGTATGAGAGTTCTATAAAAATAAAAACTCGGGCACGGCGAAATCCCCAAAAGGGCACCATGAGTAAAAAGGAAAGAATAAGGGTTGACATGGTCGAAAGATCATGGGTAAAAGAGCCCAAAATAAAAGGAAGTTGGTGAAAACCATCTCTATGGCGCCGCTTCCCAAGTCCAAGTGAAAATTTGTAAAGGATGCTTGCACCAATAAGTAGGTTGATGTAGCATTCGCCTCTATAGGCGGCTTTAGCCACTGAGTAAGAAGAAAAATCCTAGTGTAAGAATACCCTGATACTAAGACCCATAAAGATGAGCTTCAAGGAAATATTCTGACAACCCGAGTCCATTCGCAAAAAGGGCTCAAAGGATAGAAGACTCGTTAAGAAGGTAAGATAAGTCTCATGAAGAAGAGCACCATTCCCAGGAGGTACTATCACACTCCAAGATGCTGAAGATGCCCCAAGAAAGCCAAGTTTGCCAGACTTTGGATCAATTATGCAGCAACAGGATTGAGCCCTCAAGGGTTGCCTTAGACAAAGAAAAGAGGTATTCTGATTATTGAAACTGCTAGCAGAAAGCAAGGTTGTGCCCACAGCTGGTCACCTCGATAAACTGAGGTACCCTGCCCGCCAAGCAAAATCTGGTACGAAACGCAGATGGCAGCCAATAGAAGGCCCTTCAGCAGACCATCCAAAACAAACGACAAAATCAAGAAACCCAGACTAAATGGGAAAAATTCCCTTAAGAATGGCACTCGACCGCTAGATGGGCCTAATGTTAACCAACAAGGTTCGTACAAAATCCTCAGCTGTTAGAATCACCTACAATCCACGAGGGTGATGACTTTGATAGGATCCCTAAAAAACTCTCTTCTCCCCCTAAGTCTCCACAGATGGACCTGTACATTGCATCCAAACGTCTGAGTGTCCTAATTACAGCATTGTTGGATCTCCTCGACGTTCATGTGGTCCTGTGGCTAGGAAGAAAACAGTAATAAAGCAGAAGGAAATTTTCTGAATGTTGTCCTTCTCACTTCTCTCGAAGTACAAAATTTGGTGGGGCAAGATATTTGAAGAAATTTTTAGCACCTTGGGTCCCCGATGCAGAATGAAAGAGAAGCCGGTCAATAAAGCCCTGATATACATGGAATTCTTGACAATCTCAAAATTCCCCAAAAAGGATTAGAATCTTCCTAAGTACTCCAAAATGACATCTGCCAAGTTTCGTTGCAATCCGACATGTCTTAGCTAGCGCAGACAAAGAAACAATTTCAAAAAAATCAGCCTCTAGCATCCTGAAATGGACCACCTTAACTAGAACTCTACTTTCGAGGCTTCAAATAGCTGTGGAACCACTGCCATTGGATTCAACACGGTCAAAAACCCTTACGGGTCATGTTTCGACTTAAACGGATATCCTAAAACAAAGTTATGGGTGAAACATTAAAAAAGGATAGGCCACACGCTATTCCCATGCAGCCTTCCTGCACCAATCTCCATTAAAGGAGACTGGTTTGCACAGTCACGAGCAGCAACTTCAAAGACCCATATGTTACTCGTTATGAGTCAGATTGTGCTCAAATTTTGTGAGTGTGTTCATTAATGAGTGTTTTGATATGTGGCACGTTCCGTGACAATACTTGAGCAGGGAGAAAACCTAGAGAGAAGTTGGTGATTTGTAAAGACAATTACAGAAAATTCAGTAGCAACATGCCTCGCTCAAGTGGCCATATCACGTCGCTCACATACCCGATCGACGCGAAACCAATTACATTTTGTACATAAGGTTCGAGGCTATGTACGGTCTGAACCCTACATATGATGAATGGTTGGATTCATCACACGAAGGTATCAAATTTGCTACAGATTTTGGCCACCGTATTTCAAGATCCAGCCAAAAACCTAAGACAACAAAATCTTCGTCAGGATATGAAATTGAGCTATGATTGTTACAACATGATCATGACGGCCTACTCAGTACAATTCAGGGAAGAAACCAAAGAAAAATATCAAGAAACAAGCACACTATCGATAGGAAGTTTTCAAGATCTATACAAATTTCGAGTTGCATGATCTTGGCCCAAAAACGCGATATGTGGTTCGAAGTTAATATGAAATTTATTGTCATGCTGAGCCCGACAAGAAAGCAATCATCATTTGGCCAAATGAATGCCAGAGCAACCCCGAATCATCCATGGAAGATGATGCACGTTCTAGGGCAGCAGCAGGGACTGTTTTGGAATTTTATGTCTTGTTGGGTAAGGGCAAAACAGTCCTTTTGCACCCATTTTTAGATTTTATTTTAATTCAAATAAATTGTAATTATCATCAATTAGGCTGGATTTTAGACTTCCACCCATGTTTGGGACCAATTCTATAAATACATGTTAAACCTAATTATAAAGAGCCCCCTCAGTTTTCAATATCATGAATAAAAGCTAAGAGTTTCACATTAAAATTATGGGCACGTCTTGGAGAGAGAGAGAGGAGAGAGAAGAAAAAGTTTGGTATCCTTTTATGAATATAACTTTCTCTCTCCTTCTTTCAACTCTCTTCTCCTCTCTTCTCTCTCTCCTCTTCTTATCTATCTCTTCTCCCTCCTCTTCTCGTCTATCTCTGTCTCTCTCCTCTTCTCATCTATCTCTTTCTCTCTCCTCATCTCTTCTCTCTCTTTCTCTTTCCTCTCTCTTTCTTGATCCTCTTTATTCACTTTTCCTTCTCTCTTTTCTTTCTCTTTCCTCACTTTCCTAATCTCTCACTTCCTTTTTTGTTCCAGTTCTCTTCTTTCTTTCTCTTCTCCATTCATGTCCGGTGGAGCCTATCCCTAGGTATGATGTCCTCCTACTCCTGAAACATAAACAGTGAGCCAGGCCTTAACCTGAGTGGTAGGCCCGACATTTGTCCAAGTTCCCCTGTCTCTTCTCCTATGTCATAGATTGTGAAACTCAATCGTCATCCATGTTTTTTCTCTCTTGTCTCTTCTTCTATGTCATGGACGGCAGAACCCCATTGTCGTCCATGTTTTCTCTCTCTTGTCTCTTCTCCTATGTCATGGATGGCAGAGCTGCATCGTCGTCCATGTTTTCTCTCTCTTGTCTCTTCTCCTATGTCATGGAAGGTGGAACCCCATCATCGTCCATGTTTTCCCTCTCTGGTTTCTTTTCCTATGTCAAGGACGGCGGAACCTCATCGTTGTTCATGTTTTCTTCTCACTTTCTCTCTCCTCTGTCATGGACGACAGAACCTCATCACCATCCATGTTTTCTTTTCCCTTCTCTCTCTTCTCTCATGGACGGCAGAACCTCATCGCCGTCCATGTGTTCTTTTCTCTTCTCGTTCCTTTGTCATGGATGACGGAACCTCATTGCCATCCATGTTTTCTTTTCCCTTCTCTCTCTTTTGTCACAGATGGTGGAACCTCTTTTTCGTCCTTGTTTTCCTTTCCCTTCTGTCTCCTTTGTCATAGATGGCAGAACCTCATCGCCATCCATGTTTTCTCACTCCTTTGTCATGGACGGTGGAACCTCATCACCGTCCATGTTTTCTTTTCTCTTATCTCTCCTTTGTCATGAACGATGGAACCTCATCGTCGTCCATGTCTTCTCTCTCTCTTCTGTCGTGGACAGTAGAAACCTATCGTCGTCCATGATATCTCTCTCCCATGTCATGGACAGTGAAAACTCATCGCCATCCATGTTTTCTCTTCCCTATCATGGACGGTGGAAACTCATCACCGTCCATATTTTCTCTCTCCCCTATCATAAACGGTGGAATCTCATCGTTGTCCACGTTTTCTCTTTCCCCTGTTATGAACGGCAGAACCTCATCGCTGTCCACGTTCCCTTCTCTTTCTCTCTCTTATGTCAAGGACAGCGGAGCCTCATCGCCGTTCATGTTACTCTTTTCCTTTCTCTCTTCTTACTCTCCATTCTCTTTTCTTGCCTTCTCTCCTTTTCTATTTTTCTCTTCTCCCTCTCTATCTTCTCTCTCTTCTTTCTTCTTCCTCTTTTGTTTGATCAAGGAAGGTTAAGATTAATATTGTCATGATAGTCCCGTCATCGAGCAGTATTGTTGCCTTGCCAGTCTGAGTTACAGTGCCCATCTTACTGCCACGACAGGCCAGCCATCGTGTCAGGACTGGTTGGTGATTGTTTCGTCGTCGAGTAGTATTGCCATCGTGCCGGTCTGAGTTATCGTTCCCGTCTTGCTACCATGCCAGATCAATCACTTATTGGTCTCTCTAATGTTTCAGTCTAGCCACCTAATCAAATTTCTCTTTCTCCTCTTTTATTCCATCTATTCTATTTCTCCCTCCTCTTTTTATCACCCCAAATCTTCATCTCACTCCTCCCCTTTCTTCTTTTGAATACGCTTGCCAGTGTGCATTCGCCTAAAGACAAGGTGGTGTCCCTTGCCTCACTTGTCTTGTAAAAATAACCATGTGTGTGTGATTGCAAAAACAGGAGAGTGCAAGCCAAGGGAGGCGATTTCGAACCAGTTGTAGGACTGGGGGGCTTTTCGTCATGATCTAAGAGGGCGTTCACGCGAGTCAGCCCGAGTGAGTCACAGACTCAAGTAAGGTGTGTCCCACCTCACATTAGAATTTCTCTCATCGGTTGGTTTACCTGCCCTTGTTTCTTAACAAGGTTCCCAAGAGAGCGGTCTCAAGTCCCGGGTTCCCCTGAAACCCGAGACACGTGTCACCACATCATCTCGATCCAGAGGGCAAGATGAGGCACCTAACTATCATGCATATTCAATAATTCATAAGCATTCACCATTTCATGAGAATGTCTTATTACAACCATGCATATTCAATAGTTCATAAGCATTCATTCTCTCAAAAGCATGTCTTATTACAACCATACATATTCAATAATTCATAAGAGAGCAGAAATTTCATCATGATCACGCCTTAGAAAAATGACATAGCTTCTAATCTATAGAGAATTCCAGTAAGATCCCAAAGTCTTTTTTAAATTAAACTCACTTATCTTTCATATAAATGTGGTTTGGACTCATTTTGACCTGATTTGGTCAATGAATAGTCTTACCCAAAACATATAAAAGTTTTGGGAAAGTTCCTGCATTCATATTATTGACATCTTCATAGAAAATGGGGCATAATTTCCAATCCATAGGGAATTTTGTTTCGATTCCAAAACTATTTTTGAAGTAGGATCACTCATATTTCATTTAAACGTGGTTTGGGCTCATTTGAACATGAATTGGGTTGTAAATAGTTCATTATAAAAACATAAACAGTTCTAGACATTCTCTACAATCACAACAGTGACACCTTCATAGAAAAAGGAGAATAATTTTCAAACCATATAGAAATTTGTTTTGATTCCAGAACCACTTTCGAAATAGACTCACTCATATTTAATATAAATTTTTTTTACCTCAATCCGATACATATTGGTTAGTGAATAGTCCCATATAAAAATATGCAAAGTTCTTGGAATTTCAGTTCCACAACTAATCATACCCCAGAAAATGATTAATAATTTCTAAACCAAAAGAGGTATTAACACAAGGTCATTTCTAGCTTAAAATAGATTCGCATGGGTGCTTTTCCACCAAATTTCATGACCAACAAAAATTTCTTCAATACTCAAGCTATCATGCAAATAAGAGTCACAGTCCTGGAAAACAGGGCACACATGGCACATTCTAGCATAAATTTATGCAGCCACATCCACATTCAAAGATCATACCTATAGCCATGCTTTAATTTTCATGATTCAACAAACTTATGGAGACATAGATGCTAGATCTACTTACTTGTACCCAAAAGTACTCCAAGTTCCCCACACAGGTCAAGCTTCCAAGCCTCTAAGAATGGCTCCAAGAGGCTGAGGTTCTAAGTGCTTGGAAGGGAGGTCGTGAGAGAGAGAGAGAGAGAGAGAGAGAGAGAGAGAGAGAGAGAGAGAGGAAAGAGTTATTGGAGGGGTGTGAAGGGGGTTTATTTATAAAAAAAGGGGGAGGCAGCAGGCAGGTGGCAAGCAAGGGGCTACAGATGGCATGCAGTGACATCCAAGTGGCATACATATAAGAGAGGAAATAGAAGCCTCCCTTGGGCTGCCTTATACTTTCAGTCACGACAGCTCCACTTCACACATTGTGGCATCCTCTTTGTCCAAGTCATGCACGACGACATCCTTTGCATGCACGGTCGCTTCCTCTTTGTCCAAGTCACACACGACGGCATCTGTTGCATGCACGGTAGCTTCCTCTTTGTCCAAGTCATGCACGACGGCATCCCTTGCATTCATGGTGGCTTCCTCTTTGTCCAAGTTAGGCACAGAGGCATCCCTTGCGTGCACGACGACTTCCTCTTTTGTCTAAGTCAAGCATGGCAGAGTCTGGGCCCTTACATCATCCCCCCTTAAAAAGGATTTTGTCCTCAAAATCATGCTTCCGCTAATCAAATAAATAGGTGTACTTATCCTGTATCCCACCTTCCCGTTCCCAGGTCGACTCTTCCCGGGAATGGTATTTCCACAAAACTTGAACCAGAGGGATCTCCTTATTACCCAACACCTGCAACCTTCTGTCTAGTACCCCAACTAGTTGCTCGATGAAGGTCAGGTCTTCTCTGATCAAAACCAGTTCATACTTCAGAATATGGGACGGGTCGGGCTGGTACTTGCTTAACAAATATACATAAAAGACATTGTGGATGTTCACCAACTCGGGTGGTAGGGAAAGTCAATATGCAACTCTTTCAACTCTTTCTATGATCTAAAAAATTCCAATATAATGCAGGCTTTACTTCCCTTTCTTGTCGAATCTCATAATGCCCTTAGTTGGCGTTACCTTCAAGAAATCAGATCCCCCATCTCAAACTCAAGGTTTCTTATTCGGTTATCGGCATAACACTTTTGCATACTCTGAGCTATCATGAGCCTCTCACAAATCAAAGAAATATTTTTTGAGGTCCCCTGAACAATTTCTAGCTCTAAAAGCCTTCTCTCACCAATCTCATCCCAACAAATAGTTGACCTACTATTTCTTTCATATAGGGCCTCAAAAGGCGCCATCTAAATACTCGCTTGGAAGCTGTTGTTATAGGCGAATTCAATCAGAGGTAGATGATCATCCCAACTTCCCTTAAAATCAAAGACACAGGCCCTTAACATATCTTCTAGGGTCTGAATGGTTCTCTCTGATTGCCCATCAGTTTGGGGGTGAAAGGCAGTGCTAAAAGTAAGTCTTGTCCTCAAGCGAACTGCAGACTAGCCCAAAATCTTGAGGTAAATCTAGTGTCCCTATTGGACACGATACTGACTGGTATTCCATGCAACCTCACTAGCTCCCTGATGTATAATTGGGTCAGTTTATCCATGGTATAGGTAGTGCAGATCAACAAGAAGTGGGTAACTTTGGTCAGCCGGTCCACAACGACCCAAATACAATCATGTCCAAAACTTGTTCTCGCAACTATCAAGACCCCACCCTCTTACCGTACGTGATGGAGAGTGATCAAGTGTGAGTTCGTGATCCTAAAGTAGCATTTGTCAATTAGGTTGGGGTGAACTCAACGCCATTATTTTGGTAATCAAAGGACACCATGGAAAGATAAATATTAAGTAATTCTAAATACATGGGCAAATTTATTAATTTAAAGCTCCATATGTAACAAAAGGGCTTTACATAACATTCTTCCAAAAATATTACATTTGCGTCTAGAGCATTAAAGCAAAAAAATTAGAAGTTCATGTAATAAACAAAATCCAGGGCCAAACTCCTTAACCACTCCCCAACCACATACAAGATTTAGATCCCACCTCCAATAAGTGTGGCTTCAACTTCCTTCAAGAATCCTCGTCGTTCCAACTCTTGGCTTGTGGTTATCAGTCTAGAAGGAGGGGAAGGAGAAATAGGATGATCTATACAGCCCAGTAAATAGGTCTAAGCGCTATGCATCAATAGTGAGCTTACTCATGAATCATAAACAATTGATTTAACTATACAAAATTTCAGTGCAGCAGTCTCAGTACATCAATTATAGGCATTCTATCCATATAACAGTTAACATTCAAGCGATTCAATCATCGATATTCACAATCACTATTCAATCATCACCCACTCACTTCCTAGTTCACTTACTCCAGCAGTAGAGGCCCTATCCATCGAGCTAAGCCAATTTCATCGCTTAGGATCTCTACCATCTCTCAAGAGGGAGGGCAATGACAAGTAGGGAAATCTACTTCGTAATGCCCTCATACTGACATACACAACCCCCAACATGCATGGGGGGTTCGATAGGCACTTACCTAGTAAGGTGTCAGTCACTAGTCTCATCTCAGTAAATCTAGGGGGGTGTAACCCTCCCATTTCACTTTTCCTCCTAATTGCATCCTATCATTCAACAAGTTAGGGGATATATCCAGCATCACTTTCCTCAGTATAGCAGTCCTCACTACCGATGGGTATCCCATCGTGTAGCGACCAGTATCAGTGATGTTCCACCTTCACTTGCTGACATGTCAAGCACTTAGTGACAAATTGTGCCACATCCCTCTTCATGTTGTTCCACCAGAAGGCCTCTTTCAAATCCTGACACATCTTTGTACTCTCAGGGTGTACCATGTAGTGGGAGTGGTGTGCTTCCTCTAGAACAACCCTTTTTATACTCTCGTTATTAGAAACATACACTCGGTCCTTAAACCTTAACATGTCATCACCGCTCATAGAGAAATCCTCTTTTTCATCCATCTTTAATTCTTCTAAAAATTTTACTAGCTAAGGATCTCCCTGTTGATCCACTTGGATTTGTTGAAATAATTGAGGCTCACGAGAGCATTCCTTCCCTCCTCACTGAGGGGCCGTGATGGGTTCCACTCCACCACATCCTCTAATGGCTTCATCTCTCGACCCATCAAATGTGCCACTGAGACCATGGATTTTCTGCTTAGGGCATCAGCTATGACTTTAGTCTTGCTTGGATGGTAATCAATTGTACATTCATAATCACTCAATACGTCCATCCATCTTCTTTGCCTCATGTTCAACTCCTTATAAGAAAATAGGTATTTGAGGCTGTTGTGGTCCGAGAAGACCTTAAATTGGGCCCCATAGAGGTAGTGTCTCAAGATTTTCAATGCAAATACTATGACCGCATAAGTCATGAGTGTGATAGTTTTGTTCATACAGCTTCAGCTGTCTGGAGGCATAGGCATTGACCTTCCCTCTTTGCATGAGTACACACCTGAGCCATTTATGAGAAGCATCGATATATACCACAAAGTCCTCATTTCCATCAAGCAAGGTCAGTATCGAGGCTGTGGTAAGTCTTCTCTTAAGTTCCTGGAAGTTTCTCTCACAGTCCTCTGACCTCCCAAATCTTACATTCTTCTGGGTCAGCCGAGTAAGGGGAAGCACTATCTTTGAGAATCCCTCTACAAAGCACCTGTAGTATCCTGCTAACCCCAGAAAACTATGGACTTCAGTCACATATGTTGGCCTTTCCCATTTAAGTATAGCTTCGATCTTAGAGGGGTCGACCGTGATTCCAACCTTAGAAATAATGTGCCCAAGGAAGGCCACATTGGGGAGCCAAAACTAGCTCTTGCTCAACTTAGCATACAATCTCTCTGACTTCAAAGTTTGCAAGACAATTCTTAGATGTTGTTGATGCAATTCCCGACTCTCAGAATATACCAGGATATAATCGATAAAGACCACTACAAATTCATCTAGGAAGGGTCTATACACCCTGTTCATAAAATTCATGAACATAGCAGGGGCATTGGTTAACTCGAATCACATTACAAGAAACTCGTAGTGAGCGTATAGAGTTCTGAAAGAAGTCTTCAAGATGTCTCGCTCCTTGACTCGCAACTGGTGATAACCCGACCGAAGATCAATCTTCGAAAAAATTTGGGCCCCTTGGAGCTAGTAAAAAAGATAATCAATTATAAGAAAGGGATACTTGTTCTTCACTGTTACCTGGTTCAACTGCCTATAGTCAATACACAATCTCAAAGACCCGTCTTGCTTTTTCACAAATAGGACCGGTGCACCCAGGGTGGCATGCTGGGTCATACAAATCCCTTATCCAATAATTCTTACAATTATTCTTTCAACTCCATCAACTCTGCTGGAGCCATCCTATACGGTGTAAGGGCCACAATTCAACTGAGCCTGATCACTCATGGCAGAGAGAGAGGGAACTCCAAAGAGATGGGAGCGCATGCCCGGTGCTAAGGGCGAAGGATAGCGCCGACCGTGTGATTTGGCCTAGTGTTGCCCATGTAACAAGGACGCATCATCACATGCAATTGAGGGTATTTCCATGGGTATAAGGGCCAACACCGTGCACAGGCCAGACTAACGCCACGCTTGAAAGGTGGGATATGTAATGCTGTGCGTTAGATGTGGTGACACTGTGCAAGGAATCAAGTATCGCCATCTAGAGCATCGTCACACGTATGTCGCCGTTTGGAGCAATGCCGCACATGAGGATCGCCGTTTGGAGCATCACCGTGTGAGTATCACCATCAGAAGCATCATTGTATGAGTATCATCATCTAAAGCATCGCTACATGAGTATTACCGTTTAGAGCATCACCGCATGAGTATCGCTGTCTGAAGCATCACCGAGCGAGTATCACCATTTAGAGAATCGTCACAAGTATGTTGCCATCTAGAGCATCGCCACTCGCGAGTTTCGCTATCTGGAGCAACACCGCGAGTGTGTTGTCGTAAAGAGCATTGTCGCATGGGGTAATGTCGTGCACGGTGGGTCAAGTGTGCAGCCGTCAGTGGTGTCAGCGACGCACGAGTGACGCTAGTCAAAGCCCTTTTCCCAACCATCGTATGACGTCAGCCACAGTTGGCCTCACCTACCCACGCGCCTATATATCGCGTCCCTCCTCATCCTCAGCACCGTTGTCGCTCTCTTTGCCTCAAGCTTTCTCCTTCTAGAGAGCCTGGTGCTGCTGCTGTTGAGAGGCTGCCAACTGGAGCAAGCGGTGACCTGCGCGTGGAGCCCTAGGAATGAGGCTGCCATAGGGGGGGACAAGGGGCAACCTGCGCAAGAAAGTTTAGGGGGCGCCATGACCTTTAGGTAAGTGGATTTACTGCTATGCCTTGAGATTTCCATGGAGTGATGGGATACGAAGAATAGGAAAGTGGTAGGTTAAATGCAAGAACGTAGAAATGCATGAGCATTCATTCATTGCCAATGAACTTGGAAAGAAAAATTATAAAGTAACTCTTCTCGCCAAACTTGCCAATTCGACTTGTAAATGGTGTGTATCATGGTAGTATCATGTTAATACTTGTGGGAAGGAAAATTCTTCAACAACCGCAAGGGCTCTTTTTCTGAGCTTTTCGATTGCCAAACAGTGCACAAACGGGCCTAAATTGGTCTTAAATTAAAGATATACATGCTCACTTCAAGTTTTCTTTATATGCCATTTTGAAATGTTGTATAGATTTAAAAATGTGAACTAAAATGTTGAGACATGTTACTTGTCATAATTGTCGTAAATTCCAGCAACTGTGACTTGTTTTGGGCCATGCCTTTACCTTAGCAAATGGCTTCCAAATGTCCTTAAATTACACCATTGGAAAGGTATGTGAATGGGATCTAATGTGCATGTTTTGAGATTTTCGAAATTTCCTATAAATTGTGAGTTATACCTCAAGATGCATTACCACGTCACTGCTTACTGTTTCCGACAACTATCACTTGTATGGGGCCAAGCCTTCGATCTAACAAATGCATCCTGATTTAGTTGATGAGTGAAGAATTTAATTTCTCATTTGGCTATTAATTGAAGCATCGAATCTTTCTTGATAAGTGAAAAGTGTGATTGCAATATGATAATTGCTATGCTTGTGCTATAAGACTATGCGAATGATGCTTCGCCACAATGTGCTATGTGAAAAGTGATATGGTAATATCAATGCGATAACTTAATGATGAAAGTTTCATGATAAGTGCCAAATTACCAATAATAATAACCATTTGTAAGTACCCGATGCTAGCATATGTGATGGGTGCCTTGAGCTAAATATCATATTGCTATAGTGAGAATGTGATTTATTGTTATAAAGCATTGAATTGGCATGAATGAATTGAATGCCCGCACAAGAGATGGAGCCCTAATGATGACCACTATGCAATTGGTAGTGAACACTGCTCGGTTATATTAATGTGAGAATGATTGTTATTTATGGATATTGGCCACTACGCGATGGGTCACCTATTGGTAGTGGAGATTGATACAATGAGACAGTAATGCCGGCATGTTTCTCTAACCTGTACAATGACAATAACTGGTTAGAGGAGAAAAGAGGGTCGCTCCCTGTGATTCATGAGATGAGATATGATTGATGCCTTATAAGGTAAAGGCCTATCGAACCTGCAATGCGCGCTGGGGACTGTGTGTTTGAGTTGAGGGTATTACGAAGAGGATTGCCCCACTTGTCATTACCCTCCCTCCTATGGGATGGTAGAAGTTGTAAGCAACGGGTTTATCTTGGCCTGATGGATAGGACTTTTATTAGTAGGATTCGATAAACTAGGGAGTGAGAGTGGAATAAATGAATTGTGACTGTGATTTCCTGTAGTTGTAATGACCGCATGATATTGTCTATAATTGATACACTGTTACTTGGATATCCTGTTTATGATTGATATATCGATCTGATGACCAAAATACATGACTACTGCACTGCCACTGATTTTGATCTAGTAAACTGCTCATTGCACCTGGGTATACTTGTTACCAGAGTATAACACTGGATCTGCTTACTGAGCTTCAAAGCTCATTCCACTATTTTTTCCTCCTTATAGACTGAAAGTGACAGGTTCAGAGTTTGGAGTGCGGGTTGCAGCTAAAGATCAAAGTGGCCATTTAGAGAGGGATTTTTTAGATCTTGTAGGTAGCTGGGCTTTCAGCCCTATTTGTACTGCTTTCTTTGAACTATGTAACTCTGGGCCCTGGAGCCCTGAACTCTATTGTACTACTTTTGGGGAGCAATGTAATGTAATGAAACATCTTTTCTTATGAATGGATTTGTTTAGTTTTAAATTTTTAGTCTTATGAGCATCGACTTTCCATAGTTTGCTTGATTTCTGAGAATAAGGCGTTGGGTCTGCTCTTACCCTAGTAACAAACACTTCATTAGGTTCATGAACCTGCGCCCGGTTGCCCTCCATCATCAAGGATGAGACGGTCGGGGGTAGGGTCGTGACAGTTACGGTATCAGAGCAGCCAGGATAGGGTCTTTGGCTTGGGGAGTTTGGAGGGGAGTCTTTAGAATAGCTTGGGGTAGACAAGTGACTGGGTGCTCTTGTGGTTAAGTTGAAGATGCCGAGAGCTCATACCCACAATGCTAGTTCCAGCAACAAGAACACTGAGATGCTCGGTGAATTCTATAGGACTTTGGGGGCTATGACCCAGATGATGAAGAAGTCGATGCCCACCCAGTCTACCCCTACCTTGGAATAGAATGATAGTATCCTTTTAGAGAGGATTGGAAGGCTGACGTCCCCAACCTTTTAGAGCCAAGGAGGGGTAGAGAAGGTCGAAAGATGGAAGAGACAGATAAAGAAGATTCTAGCAGTATTGCACTACTCGGATGAGATGAAAGTTAGACTTGGGACATTTATGTTAGAAGGAGAAGCTGAGCACAGGTGTAACTCGGTAAATCAAACCTGGAGGGAGTTAGAAACCTGGGCGAACTTTTTGGCAGCCTTTGATGAGAAATACTTCCTAGACTCAATCAGGGAAAGGAAAGAAGTAAAATTTATTGAGCTCTAGTAAGGGAACATGACTGTGGAGCAGTATGCTGCCAGGTTCGCAAAACTCTCTAGGTGCACACCCCATATTATAAACACCGAGGTGCGGAAGGCGGCCAAATTTGAAAGGGGCCTCCGGCTGGATATAAGGGGTAGAGCAATGTCGGCCAACCTAAAGTCATACGCTCTGTTGTTAGACCTCGCCCTGGAGATTGAGAGAGACTGTGAGAACCACCGATCGAGGAAGGAAGGAAGGAAGGAAGGATGAAGGCTATGTCGTCGAGGAGGCTCGGGAAGACACCCCTGCAAGTCCCACGAAGAGATGTGAGAAGGAGGCCATACTAGCTGAACCCGAGAACCCAAAGGAATCTCCCAGGCAGCAAGAGCAATGATCGACACCGTGCTTGTGCTCACTATGGGAAGGACAACCACACTGCCAAAGATTATTACTGGAAGAAGAATGTGTGCCTAAGGTGCGGCAAGCCCGATCGCTGGGCTAGGGACTGCCCTATGATGAAGACAAATGATCACCTGAAGACTCAAGGACGATTGTTCGCCCTTATGGAACAAGAGGTCAAGGCGTCCACCTTAGTGATCCGAGGTACACTCTCAATTTGTTATACTAAAGCTAGAGCCTTAATCGACCCTGGATCTTCTCACTCGTTTGTTGCACCCCACTTTGCTTGCCATTTGAATGTTGCACCTGCACACCTTAACTACACCCTGGTAGTATGCACACCATTGGGAGGCTCTATGAAAACAAGTAGAGTGTATAGGCAGTGTAAGATTTCAATTGATGGGCATGACCTGTCAGTGGACTTAATTCATCTAGTCATTCAAGACTTTGATGTCATCCTGTGCATGGACTGGTTGTATACACACCATGCTACTGTCAACTGCCATGAAAAGACCGTGACTTTTAGGCATCATAACCAAGGGGAGTTGCACTTCGAGGGCATTAGAGATGCTGCCTCGCTACATTTTGTCTCTGCCCTTCGGGCCTCTCACCTTTTGACAAAGAAATGTGAAGGGCATCTGGCTTATGTAGTGGAAAATCAGAGTGTTCAGTCTTAGTTAGAAGGGATACCTGTGGTGAAGGAGCACCCCGAGGTACTCCCTGAAGAACTGTCATCCTTACCTCCAGTAAGAGAAATTGAATTTGAGATAGATGTAGTCCCGATTACCATGCCCATCTCTAAAGCACCCAATAGGATATTCCCAGCCGAGTTGAAGGAATTGAAAGAGCAGTTGAAAGAATTGTTAGATAAGGGGGTTATCCGACCCAGTGTGTTACCCTGGGGTGCCCCCGTCCTATTTGTGAAGAAGATTAATGGATCCCAGAGGCTATGCATAGACTATAAGCAGTTGAACCAAGTGACGATAAAGAATAGGTGTCATCTGCTTAGAATCGATGACCTCTTTGATCAACTCCAGGAGGCCCAGGTGTCTTCAAAGATCGATCTTTGATCATGGTATCACCAACTAAGAGTGAAGGAAGGGGACATCCCAAAGACGGCCTTTAGAACTCAATACGGTCATTACGAGTTCCTTGTCATGCCGTTTGGATTAACCAATGCTCCTGCTACATTCATGGATCTGATGAATAGGGTGTTCCGACCTTTTCTATATGACTTTGTGGTGGTCTTTATTGATGATATTCTGGTATACTCGAAAAGCTGGGAGTTACATGAGCAGCGTCTAAGATCTGTTTTGCAAGCTTTAAAGTCAGAAAGGTTGTATGCCAAATTAAGTAAGAGTGAGTTTGGCTTCCTAGTGTAACCTTCCTGGGTCACATTATTTCCAAGGATGGGATCATGGTCGGCCCCTCCAAGGTTGAAGCTGTACTTAAATGGGAGAGACCAGCAAATGTGATTGAAATTCGTAGTTTCCAGGAGCTAGCCGAATACTACAGGCGCTTTGTTGAGGGATTCTCAAAATTAACGCTTCCCCTAACTCAACTGACCCAAAAGAGCGCAAAATTTATGTGGTCGAAAGATTGCGAGAGAAGTTTCCAAGAACTTAAGAAGAGCCTGACCACAACCCCGATTCTGGCATTGCCTGAGGGAAATCAGGATTTCGTGACTTATACTAATGCATCCCATAAGGGGCTCGGCGGTGTACTAATGCAGAGAGGTAAGGTTATTGCTTACACCTCCAGACAATTAAGGCCGTACGAGCAGAACTACCCCACTCATGATTTGGAAATTGCGGCAATAGTATTTGGGCTGAAAATTTAGAGGCTCTACCTCTATGGACTACAAGAGCCTCAAGTACTTGTTTTCCCAAAGGACTAAAATATGAGGCAAAAGAGATGGATGGACCTAACTATGATTACACAAGTGAATACCATCCAGGCAAGATTAATACGGTGGCCGACACCTTAAGTCGGAAAACCATGGTCTGCATGGCACAATTGATGGTGAGAGAAATGAAGTTATTGGAGGATGTAGTGGAGTGGCACCCATCTCAACCTCTTGGTGAAGAGAGTGAAGTATTGTCATGTCTAAGGGTGGAGCCCCAACTCTTTCAACAAGTCTGAGTGTCTCAGAAAGAAGATCACCAACTGATGAATATCCTCAAAAAATTGAAAATGGAGGGAAAAGATGAATTCTCTGTAGGAAGTGATGGACTGTTAAGGTTAATGGCCGAATATGTGTTCCCAATGACAAAAATGCAAAAAGGACCATTCTGAAAGAAGCACACCACTCTCGCTACATGATACACCCTGGAGGTGCAAAGATGTATCAGGATCTGAAAAGAACCTTCTAGTTTGTGGCTAAATGCCTAACATGCCAACAAGTTTGTGGCTAAGTGAAGGCAGAATATCAGAAATTTGCTGGACTATTACAACCCCTACCCATCCCAGAGTGGAAATGGGAACACATCGCAGTGGACTTTGTCTTTGGGTTACCAAGGTCAAGTGTAGGGCATCATGGTATCTGGGTCATAGTAGACCGATTAACCAAAGCTGCTCACTTCTTACCGGATCACATGACCTATACATTGGGCAAGTTGGCCCAACTGTACATCAGAGAAATTGTGAGACTTCATGGGATTCATATTAGCATTGTGTCAGACAGGGACCCCAGGTTCACTTCTAGATTTTGGTCAAGCTTACAATCAGCTTTGGGGACCAAACTTACCTTTAACATCGCCTTTCATCCCCAGACAGATGGTCAATAAGAAAGAACCATTCAAACACTAAAAGATACGCTTAGGGCGTGTGTCACTAATTTTAAAGGAAGCTGGGAGGACCACCTACCCCTGATAGAGTTTTCCTTCAACAATAACTTCCAAGCCAGCATCCAGATGCCACCTTATGAGGCCCTATATGGGAGGAAATGTAGATCGCCAATCTGCTAGGATGTGGTGGGCGAGAGGAAATTACTAAGGCCTGAAATAGTCCACATAACTTCTAAGAAGATTGTCTTAAAGCGAACGACTCAGGATAGCCCAAAGTTGGCAAAAGAGTTACGCCGATAATCGCAGGAGAGACCTCGAGTTTGAGGTAAGAGACCGGATCTTCGTGAAAGTATCGCCAACCAAGGGCGTTACAAGGTTTGATACAAAAGGGAAATTAAGCTCACAGTTCATTGGGCCTTTTGAAATTTTGGAGAGAATTCGGAGTGTGGCATACCGTCTTCCCTGCCACCAGATTTGGCCAATACCCATAATGTCTTCCATGTATCCCTGCTAAGGAAGTATCAACCTGACCCGTCCCATGTTTTGAAATATATGCCAATACCACTCAGGGACGACCTAACTTACATTGAATGACCAATTATGATAGTGGGCCGAAGAGTGCAGGTGTTGTGTAATAAAGAAATTTCCCTGCTTTGGGTTCAATGGCAAATATCACACCAGGGAAGAATCAACATGGGAATGGGAGGATGAAATTAGGGAAAAATACCCTCAGCTCTTTGATTAATAATTTTGGGGACAAAATACTTTCTAGGGGAGGATGATGTAAGGGTCACAATTCAACTGAGCTTGATCACATGCGGCAGAGAGAGAGAGGAAAGTCAAAAGAGATAAGAACGCATGCCCGATGCAAAAGGCGAAGGATAGCGTCGACCGTGTGATTTGGCCTAGTGTCGTCCATGTAACAAGGAGGCAACACCAAGTGCAATTGAGGGTAATGTCGTGGGTATAAGGGCCTACGTTGTGCGTAGGCTAGACTAACGCCGCGCATCGAATCGAGTATTGCCATTTGGAGCATCGCCGTAAGTATGTAACCATCTGGAGCATCACCGCAAGTATGTTGCCATCTGAAGCATCGTCGTGCAAGTATCACCATCTAGAGCATCGTCGTGCGAGTATACCGCCTGGAGCATCGCCGCGTGAGTATCGCCATCTGGAGCATTGTCGAGCGAATATCACCGTTTGGAGCATCGCCGCACGAGTACTGTCGTCTTGAGCATCGTTGCGCGAGTATCATCATCAGGAACATCGTCAAAAGAATGTCGTCGTCTGGAGCATCGCTGCTTGCGAGTATCGCAGTCTAGAGTATCGCCACAAGTGTGTTGCCATCAGGAGCATCGCTACCTGGGGCAACGTTGTGCACGGTTGATCAAGTGTGTAGCCGTCAGCGCCACGCCATACTTGCCAGCACCGTGCCATACTTGTTAGCGTCGCACGAGTGATGCCAGCCACAACTCTTTTCTCAACCACCCCGCGACATCAGCCACAGTTGTCCTCACCTACCCACGCGCCTATATATCGTGCCCCTCCTCACCCTCAGTGCCATTTTTCCTCTCTTTACCTCAATCTTTCTCCTTCTAGAGAGCCCAGTGCTGTTACCATTGGGAGGCTGCCGACTAGAGCAAAACATGGGGGCCTAGGAGTGAGGCTTCCATGGGGCGGAGGGGGGGGGGGAGATAAGGGGCGACCTGCGCAAGGAAGTTTAGGGGGCGTTGTGACCTTTAGGTAAGTGGATTTAGTTCTATGCCTTGAGATTTTCATGGAGTGATGGGATACGCAGAATAGAAAAGTGGTAGGTTAAATGCAAGAACGTAGAAATGCATGTGCATTCATTCATTGCCATTGAACTTGGAAAGAAAAATTACAAAGGAACTCTTCTAGCCAAACTTTCTAATTCGACTTGTAAAGGTGTGTATCATGGTAGTATCATGTTAATACTTGAGGGAAGGAAAAGTTTCCAGCAACTGTGAGGGCTCTTGCTCTGAGCTTTTCTCTAGCCAAACGGCATCCAAACGTGTCCAAACGGGTCTTAAATGAAAGATATACGTGCTCACTTCAAGTTTTATTTATATGCCATTTTGAAATGTTGTATAGATTGAAAAACGTGAACTAAAATGTCGAGACATGTTGCTGTTCATAATTACAGTAAATTCCACCAACTGTGACTTGTTTTGGGCCACACCTTGACCTAAGCAAATGACTTCCAAAGGCCCTTAAATTACACTGTTGGAAAGGTCTGTGAATGGGCTCTAATGTGCATTTTTTGAGATTTTTGAAATTTCTCATAAATTGTGAGTTATGCCTCAAGATGCATTATCACGTCACTGCTTACTATTTTCCATCAACTATCAATTGTATGGGGCCAAGCCTTCAATCTAACAAATGAGTCCTGAATTCCTTGATGAGTGACGCATTTAATTTCTCATTTGGCTATTAATTGAAGTATCGAATATTTCTTGATAAGTGAAAAGTGTGAATGATATATGCTAATTGCTATGCTTGTGCTATAAGACTATGTGAATGATGCTTCACCACAATGTGCTACGGAAAAGTGATATGGTAATATCAATGCGATAAATTAATGATGAAAGTTTCATGATATGTGCCAAATTTCCAATAATAATAACCATTTGTAAGCACCCCATGCTAGCATATGTGATGGGTGCCTTTTGCTAAATGTCATATTGTTGTACTGAGAATGTGATTTATTATTATAAAGCATTGAATTGGCATGAATGAATTGAATGCCCTCAAAAGAGATGGGGTCCTAATGATGACCACTACGTAATGGGACACCCATTGGTAGTGAACACTGCTCTGTTATATCAATGTGAGAATAGTTGTTGTTTATGGATGCTGGCCACTACGCGATGGGTCACCTATCGGTAGTGGAGACTGATACACTGAGACAGTAATGTCAGCATATTTCCCTAACCTGTATAATGATAGGAACTGATTAGGGGACTGTGTGTGTGAGTTGACGGTATTATGAAGCAAATTACCCCACTTGTCATTACCCTCCCTCCTGTGGGATGGTAGAAGTCCTATGCAATGGGTTTGGCTTGGCCTGATGGATAGGACTTTTACTAGAAGGAGTAGGTAAAATAGGGAGTGAGAGTGTAATAAATGAATTGTGACTGTGATTTCCTGTAGTTGTAATGATTGCATGATATTGTCTATAATTGATACAATGTTGCTTGGATATCCTGTTTATGATTGATGTATCGATTTGATGACAAAAATGCATGACTACTGTACTTCCACTGATTTTGATCTTGTAAACTGCTTATTGCACATGGATGGACTTGTTACCAGTGTATAACACTGGATCTGCTTACTGAGCTTCAAAGCTTATTCCATTATTTTTTCCTCCTTGTAGACTGAAAGTGACATGCTCAGAGTTGGGAGTGTAGGTTGTAGCTAAAGATCAAAGTGGCCATTCAGAGAGGGATTTTTTAGATCTTGTAGGTAGCTGGGCTCTGAGCCCTATTTGTACTTCTTCTTTGAACTATATAACTTTGAGCCTTGGAACCCCAAACTCTATTGTACTACTTTTGGGGTGCAATGTAAGGTAACGAAACATCTTTTCTTATGAATGGATTTGCTAAGTTTTAAAATTTTGTGAGCATCGACGTTCCTTGGTTTGCGTTGAGTATAAGACGTTGAGTATGCTCTTACTCGAGTAACAAACACTTCATTGTGTTCACGAACCTACGCCCGGTTGCCCTCCGTCATCAGGAATGAGGCTGTCAGGGAGGGGTCGTGACATACGGGGCTTTAGAAATGGGAACAGTGTCCAGGACTACCTTTATCTCAAACTCATTCTCCCTCTCTGGAGGTAGGGACGATAACTCTTCTGGAAATACCTCAGGGTACTCTCTTACAGCTAGTGTCTCTTCTAGCTAGGTCTAAACACCCCAGCTTTCTACAACAGAGGAGAACTATCCTTAGTCCTCTCAAAGTGTAACTCTGCTTGGTTAAGACGTTTAAAGGTTACCGTGTTTTCGTGGAAATTGATGGTGGCATGGTGGGAATACAGCCAATCCATGCCCAAAATAACATCCAAGTCTTGAATGTCTAGATGAATCAAGTCTGCTGATAGGTCACACCCATCAACTGTAATCTTACATGGTCTATATACTTTTTCAGACTCCTTAGAATCTCGTACAAGTGTGCATACTACTAAAGTATAATTGAGACATGCAGGTGTAACATTCAAATGAAAATCCAAATGGGGTGCAACAAAAGAATGAGTGGAACTAGGATCAATTAAGGATTTGGCTCTAACACCGCAGATAGAGAGCGTACCTCTGATCACCGAGGTGGATGCCCTAGCTTCTTGTTCGGTGAGAGAAAACACTCATCCTTGTGCCTTCGGTTGGTCCTCGGTCTTTGCCACGGGGCAATCCCTAACCCTGTGACCGGGTTTGCCACACTTTAGGCACACGTTCCGCTTCCTATGGCATTCGGCGGTAGTGTGGTTGTCTTTTCCACAATGAGAGCATACCGTGCATCGATCACTTTCCATATTGCTTGGGTGATGCTTTTGGGCCTTCTGATTAACCTGGTAGGCCCTTCCTTTAATATCCCTCCTTAGAAATTGTCGAGGCTTCTTTCCAAACCTCCACGGTGGCACAACCTTCATCTTTCCTTCCTTTCTCGATCTATGGCCCTTGCAGTCCCTCTCAATCTTTAAGGCGAGGTCACCATTGGGGCGTATGACTTCAGATTGGCCGACATCACTCTCCCACCAATATCCAGTCGAAGGCCCCTCTTGAATTTAGCAGTCTTTCGTGCCTCGGTGTTAATAATGTGGGGCACGTACCTAAAGAGCTCTACAAATCTGGTCGTGTACTACTCCACCATCATACCCCCTTGTTGGAGTTCAATAAACTCTACTTCTTTTCTCTCCCTGATAGAATCTGGAAAATACTTTTCATTGAAGGCTGTTAGGAAGTTTTCCCATATGGTCTCGATTCCTGACTCCCTCTAGGATTGCTTCACGGAGTCCCACCAGTGCTCGGCTTCTTCCTCCTGCATGAAGGCTCCCAATCTGACTTTCTGCTCATCCAAGCAGTGCAACACTTCTAGGATCTTTTCTATCTGTCTCTTCCACCTCTCGGCCTTTTCTACTCGTCCTTGTCCCAAAAAGGTTGAGGGCGACAACCTCTTAAACCTCTCTATAAGGCTACTGTCATTCTCCTCTAGGGTAGGGGTAGACTAAGCTGGCATTGACTCTTTCATCATCTGGGTCATTGCCCTCAGAGTCTTATAAAAATCACCGAGCATCTCAATGTTCTCATTGTTGGAGCTCGCATTGTTGGCACAAGCCTTCGGCATCTTCAACTTAGCACAGGAGCACCCAATCATTAATCTATGCTAAAGCTATTCTAAGGACTCTTCTAAAACCCCCTAGGCCAAGAATCATATCTTGGCTGCTCTGATACCATAACTGTGAAGACCCTGCCCATGATCCCCTTACCGTACGTGACAGAGAGTGTCCAAGTGTGGGTTTGTGATCCCAAAGTAACATTTGTCAATTAGGTCGGGGTGAACACAACACCATTATTTCGGTAATCAAAGCAAACCATGGAAAGATAAATACATAAGTAATTCTAAATACAGGGGAAATTTATTAATTTAAAGCTCCATACATAACAAAAGGGCTTTACATAACATTCTTCCAAAAATATTACATTTGAGTCTAGGGCATCAGAACCCAAAATTTACAAGTTTATGCAATAAAAAAAATCCAGGACTAGACTCCCCAACCACATACAAGATTTAGATCCCGCCTCCAATAAGTCTGGCTTCAACTTCCTTCAGAAATCCTTGTCGTTCCAACTCTTGGCCTGTGGTTATCATTCTACAAGGAGGGGAAGGAGAAATGGGATTAGCTATACAGCCCATAAGTAGGACTAAGCGCTATGCATCAATAATGAGCCTATACATGAATCATAAACAATTTATTTAACTATATGGAATTTCAGTACAGCAGTCATGAAAATCAGCATTCAGGTCAGTACATCAATTATAAGCATTTTATCCATATAGCAGTTAACACTCAAGCGATTCAATCATCGGTATTCATAATCACTATTCAATCATCACCCACTCACTCCTTAGTTCACCTACTCCCGTATTAGAGGCCCTATCCATCGGGCTAAGCTAATCCCATCGCTTAGGACCTCTACCATCTCCACTAAAGTAATGCTCTCATACTCACCCACACAACCCCAGTGCGTATTAGGGGTTCGATAGGTACCTGCCTTGCAAGGCGTCAGTCACTAGTCTCATCTCAGTAAATCTCGGGTGGTGTGACCCTTCCATTTTGCTTTTCCCCCTAACTGCATCCTATCATTCAACAAGTTAGGGGATATAGCCGACATCACTTTCCTTAGTATAACAGCCCTCACTACCGATGGGTTTCCCATCGCGTAGCGAGCAGTATCAGTGAAACAATGGTCAGTATCACAGTATTATCATAGAGCAGTACTCACTACCAATGGGTGTCCCATTACGTAGTGGTCATCGTTATGGCCCCATATCGTGCTCAAGCACTTAATTTCATTCATGCTAAATCAGTGCATCATAACAGATAAATCAAATTTTATCATGCAAGAATGGAGTCTTGCTCAGAATCATCAAACATTCACAAAACATTATAACAATTATCATGAACCATCCATTGCATGAGCTGTCACATAGCATTTATGCTTAGAAGTCATCGATAGAAATTCGACACTTTTCATATAGCATACATCATAGAAAAATCACTTCAGCTTTACACTTATCCATTTATCACATAGAACATAGTTGCGTAGCACCAACCACATAAACCTCACATAATGCTCGTATTTATCACTTATTAAAGATGTTACATAGCTACTTGAATCACTTAATGAGTAATCCTGAGAAAGGTGGCAGAAAACGACTATAACACTAATTTTTTGAGGTGCAATAGTGACATACTCCTCTTCTTGGGGCTTAATTCCCCAATCTAGGGAGAATTTCAAAACACTTTAAACATGCAACCTCAAGTTCATGCCCGAGACTTTAAAATGGTGATGATTTGAAATAATTTGAACGACTTCTAATAGGTCAAAAGCTCGGCTCAAAATGATTGAAAGTTGCTGGAAATTTCCTGCAACAGTGGGTAGTGATAAACCCATGGGCATAACTATCAATTTACAAGAAATCTCAAAATCATCAAAACATAAAACTTTAATTTTATTCACTGATATTTCAAATGGTGCCATTTTGAAGATGTTTGGGCACCGTTGGTTAAGCCAAACGTGCCGCACAAAAAGAGTCACAGTTGCTGGAATTTACCACGACTGTGGACAGTGATATGCCCAACGTTTTGGGGCATATCCTTTGATCCATACAAAATTTTATCATAGTATAAATGTAAACTTAACATAGACACACATATATTTCATTCAAGACCTATTTGGGCCCATTTGGGCACCGTTTGGTCATCGAAAAGTCCAACGTAAAAATCCTCACAGTTGCTGGAAAATCCCTCTATCCCACATTTTATCATGCTATCAAATGATACACCATTTCACAAGCCAAAATAAACTCAACACAAGCCTTATTCATGTTAAGTAATTTAAGCAAGTTTTACAAGAAAACTGCTCTATAAATTTATCAAGTTCATTACTCAATGCTCAATGCCTCATTGAAGCCTCTTTTTATTCATTTGTATTCATTCACCGCATTCTATCATCTTGCTCTTCAAATCAACTTAATTTTAAATCCTATGAAGTGAAATGATGCACGATACTAAACCCACTTACTTCGTGTCCACAGTGTCTTCAAATCTCCCACTGGCAGGCCACCCCAAGTTCTGAGCAATGGCTTCTCTAGGACAACAGTTAACTCACTGGTTCTAGAGAGAGAGAGAGAGCAAGGGAAAAGTGAGAGGAATGGTGGAAAATGGGGAGGGGAGAGGGCTTAAGTACCCAGAGTAGGTGAAGGTCACTGTAGTTGACGTGTACGGCTCTAACAGGTGTGGCATTGACACGTACGACACTGACAAGTGTGGAACTGGCAGTGGTCATATCTTCCCTCTTCACCATCGACGTTAGCTCTTCTCAGCCTTCACACACAACGATACCCTAGTTCATGCGCGACGATGCTCCAGATGGCGCTACACTCGCGGCGATGCTCAAATTTTCACTCGCGGTGATGCCTTTCACACGAGGCGTTGCTATTCCTTTTCTCTCTTCACAGCCGGCATTAGGCCTCTTCCACAGACGGCGATGCTCATCCTTATCTTCACATGTGGTGCTGACTTTTCATACGTGATGCTGACTTTCTCTCTTTTATCTTTAGTTCATAGACGGCTCTGGGTCACAGATGATGCTGGGTCTCCTTACACAAATGGTGATGGCCCTCACGCACATGACATTACCACCAGCACGTGCGACGATGCACAATCGGTGCTGCCCATATTCACGCACGGCGCTGCCCCCTTGCATGTGCAGTGCTGCCCTTTACACGTGTTGTAGTTGGATCTTCTTTCTCTCTCTTCTGCCACTACAGCACAAATGGTGCTAAGCTCTGATACATGCGCGACGATGCTCCAAACGACCCTAGGCCTCTGTTTTACCCTTCATCATCGTGCCCATCTCTGAACTGGGAGAAAATTGTGATCCTTACAGCAACCCAGAGACAAAGTCCATAACAATATGCTCCCATTTCCATTCCAGCATGGGTAAGGGCTGCAGTAATCAAGTGGGTTTTTTATGCTCAACTTTTACTTGCTAGCATGTCAAGTACTTAGAAACAAACAATGCTACTTCCCTTTCCATGTCATTGCACCAGAAAGTCTTCTTCATGTCCTGATACATCTCTGTACTCCTGGGATGTATAGTATAACGGGAGAGGTGAGCTTCCTCTAAGATAGCAATCAGACAATATCAATATCACAAAATGGCTAGGTTAATATCACAGAATAGCAATTTTAATATCACAAAGCTACAGTATTAGTATCACGTACTGACAATATCAATACCACGAAGTAACAGTATCAGTGTCACATGATATTTTTTCTTGTAATTTCAGATAGTGATATCCTATAAAAACAGGGTCATAACTCTTGATTCGTTTGGAATTTAAAGATAGTTCCAGAAACAATTTTATGCTAGACACAACTATCTTTCAAATAGGCGTAGTTTGAAAGAAATTGGACCTTATTTGCCCTTCAAAAGTTCCGAAGAGCAGAGACTCTTCCTCTAAAATCTGTTGTGCAGTGAAGACAATGACATGTCTTTGAAATTTTGTCCATGACTCAAAATCAAGAAGGAATTTCAAAAAGTGCTCAACATGTGAATTGTAGATAACTCATAAAACGTTCAAATGGAAGTAGCTTGGAATAAAATGGATATATCTTGGTCAGTCAAACTTAGTGACATCAGAGGCATTAAATCTGTGCTTTTACCAAAACTGTCCACAATGATATGTTTTCGTAATATGATAAATTACTTTTAATCTAAGAGGAATTTCAAAATGGTTTCTCATGAAAGTTTTAGCCTACACCGATATCTTTCAAAAGGCTATGGTTTGACAGAAAATGGATTTCTTTTAGTTGGTGAAAACCAGTGATCACAGCAGGGTTAGTGTAAAATCCAGAAAAACAGTCCAACAGTGACCTACCCATATTTTTCGAAACATATCTTCATTTTTGCAAGGAATTTCGACAGGGACAAAACAAAATTTTTTTACTAAACTTGTATATATTTCCAATGGCATTGGTTTCGTGTCATTTGGCCTTCAATAAATCAGGCAAAGTCTCAGTACAACAGAAGTAACGTTTCTGGAAATTGTAACAATATGCTAACAATGATATGCTTGCACATTTCATATCATATCCTCCAATCGATTGAGAATCCCTTCTAGACCTAAGAATCAAAATGAAACTAGACTCAGAGATCTTTCCAATGGTGTTATTTTTATGTGATTCTGAGATTATTTGATAGGCCAACCAGGTGTTACAAAAATATGAATAGTCTCTGGAGTTTTCACAGTCCAACCATGGTGTGCATTAAGGATTACTCTGCAAATTATAAATTATGCAAAATAACAACATGAGACCAAAACCAGTCTAAATTAGACTCACAAGAGCAACGACCCACCAATTTTCAGACCCAACTGATATAACAGTAGTGCATAGCATGATACACAAAGAATGACTAAATTCCTGTAAAAACATAGCACAACACACATACAACTCTATTCCCCTAACACAATTCCTATGCAATCTCATGCCAAAAATCATGCTTCAATTCATTCACCATTTAACTTTATTCATGCTTCATACAACTTCGTGCAAGGGGGTAGAGATCCACTTACTTCACAAGAACTCCAAGTTTTCTCTCCACCAAGCTCCTCCTCAAAGGTCAAGCTCCCAAAGCTTGAAGCTCTAAGTGTTCTAGAGAGGGAGAGAGAGAGCAAAACGTGGGAGAGAGAGAGGGCCAAATCTCTTGAGATGGATGGGAAGGGTTCTATTTAAAAAAGAGGAAAAAGGGAAGCATGGGACAAGTGGCATTCATGCAAAACTAAAGGACATGCATGAGGAGAGAGAGAGAGAAAAGGGAAAGCATGGGGGACAACATCATTGTGGGTACAGAAAATCATTGCCACTTGGCACACAACTTTTCTCTGCCTCCTTGTGCACAACTTCCTCATGCACTCCGCCTCACACACTTCTCCTCGTGCACTTCGCCTCGCTAGGAATAATCTGGGTTGTCACAACGGTGACCTACTTCGTTCGACATCGTATCATATATCATTTCGGAGTGCCCGACTGGATTATATCTGACAACAGTCCTCAATTTAGGAGTCACCACATCGATCGGTTAGTTAACCAATCCAATTTCGAATGGAGGTACTCGACTATGTACCACCTTCTGGTGAATGGATTAGCTGAGGCTTTCAATAAGACTCTGTACAACATTTTAAGAAAGTTATTATCAAAAACAAAGAAGAACTGACATGAGAAGCTTCCCGAAGCACTATGGGCTTATCATCCTACTATGCGAAATGCTACTGATTCCACTCCTTATTCTCTGGTCTATGAGGGTGAAGCAGTTGACCTCTCGAAATATAAAGCCCTTCACTGCGAGTCGCTATTCACCAAGGAATAACTGAAGATGAGAGAGTCAAGCTCCAGTATCAAGAATTGGATGCACTCGTTGAAAAGAGGCAAGAGGCTTAGCAGAACCTTGAACTCAACCAAGGGAGAATGAAGAGGGCTTTTGACAAGTCTGTCAAGATCCACTCATTCACCTGTGGCGATCTAGTCTTAGCTGTTAAGAGGCCTATTATTATGCATGGCCGGCGTAAAGGGAAGTTTGAGCCTAAGTGGGAAGGGGCCTTTATAGTAAAAAAGGTCTCGCCCAACGAAGCCTACATACTGGCACATCCTGAAGGAGGGGAAGCAGTGCCCCCTATCAATGGACGATACTTAAAGATGTACTACCCATGATGAATATTCAAGAAAAAGAGACTCAACGCGAAAATAAGCAAGACAATCCAAAAAAAATCTAACTCTTTTTATTGCAGTAAAAACGAGTTACGAGTTACAAGCTAAAGAAGCGCATTACTAGGGAGGTTACAAGTCTTTTGCACCTGAGAATAAGAGGACGGTTATAAACCAAAATCTGTAGTTTCATTCTTGCATCTGAGGATAAGAGGGCGGTTACGGGCTAAAAGAATTACTCCCCTCATAAAGAAGAAGCAAACCCACCAAAGAAAAGTCCTCCTCATGAAGAAGAAGTGAAACCACTTGGAGAGTTAACTTCAATTCATTTGACGAGTAAGAGGATAGTTACAAGCCAGAAGACGAAGCGAAGCCACTCCAAGAAGTTAACTTCAGCCCATCTGACGTGTATATCAAACATACAAGTTAGATATCTCACCTGACCTGTATGTCAAACATACAACATAGGATGCATTCGACATGTGTATCAAACATACAAAGCAGGCTAGACCTAGCAAGGAACTGCCCTATGCTAGAAAGCATACCCTGATCACAATGGTTGCCCTACCACATAACAACATGGACCTCACTGGTTTGCTGGAGGATTTGACTTCCATTAGGTACCACAAGCCACCCCTTACCATCATTCACCACTTTTTTCCAACCCTTGAACATCGTTGTGCATAGCTCATCGCTGAACATCGCAAATCCCACACATGACTTAGCACCACATGCGAGCATTACTCTCTGCATCATGACAAGTGACACTGCTGATGAGCGTTGTCTGAAGTCAGCGCTGGTTGTGTCTTCCAAAGGCTAACGTCGGCTGAACTCCTAACGCCAGTTGCCTTTCTTGAGGATCAACGCTGGTTGTCTCAGCACCGGTTACACTTCTAAACCATCAGTGTTAGTTGCCCCAGCGTCGGCTGCACTTACGTTAAGGCCAGACCTGTCGTGACTGTTCACTTCCCGAGACTTCTCTTTTTCGGGGCCTAAGTTTCCACACCCCGTTAATGGTCGCACAATTTCCAAGGGCGATGGTTCACCTCCCACGACTGTTCACGTTCCTTGCAACCGTTTTGTCCCTTTGGTTTCCCACCGGAACTTCTTCTACACAGCCAGAAAAACCCACTGAAAGACTTCCCCCGCCTACGTTTTTGGTCGGGAAGTCACCAAAACCTCTGCAAAATCACAACAACACTGGAAAAACTCACTTAGAGATTTTCCTCTACTGTATTTTTTGGTCGGGAAGTCACCAAAACCTTTGAAAAATCACTACAGCCCCCGGGAAACCCTTAAAACCACCAAAGAAACCTTTCAAAAATTGCGAAAATGCTTACTGCTGCATTTCCCACCTCTTCTACCCTCAAAATACCAAGGTCGGAGCTCGTCCCTCCACCGAAAAGTCCTCTGTGCTAAAAACACCTCCCCTGCAACTTCACCAAATTCTTGGCAAAGTTTGCTCGCAGAAGGTCTTCCCTGAAAACCACCGGGAATCCTACTGCTTGTCGAAACTTCAACCGGGCACCCTCTCCTCACTGTTAAGAAAATGTTTTGCTTAAGTTTTTACCTTTGGTGAAAAGTGAGGGAAAACGGGGTCTTACCCCCCTTATGTAGCCTACACTACCCTTGAACACCCATCACAAACTGGGAATCCCAGTCGGATCCAAGGGAAGCCAAACGACGATGAGCCGGGACGGGCTTTGACCTGAGGCTCGAGTCAACACTCATTGCCGCCTGCAAAATTCCAACAAATAGGCAGGAATGGGTCAGGCTTGAGTCATGACTGAAGTATCAATCCTTGCCCAACACCGGCTACTCAGTTGAAGTGACTTGGCGTCGGGTGAATTTCAAACAACCCTAGCGCCGGTTGACTTGGCACCTGGGGAATTCCAAACAACCCTAGCGTCGATCGATTTGGCTCTGGGTGAATTTCAAACGACCTTAGTGTCAGTTTACTTAGCACCGGTTGTGTTCAAACAATGTCACGGCTCCTTCACAGCACCAGTTGAGTTTTAAAAACCCAGCGCAGGTTGTGCTTTTGAAAACTCAACGCCGGATGAAAACTTGCGGGAAACAATTATTGCTACACCTGGTGCCAGCGGTATTTCAAGTCGTCTATTGTCGCCTATTTCTAGCTAAAGCCTTGTATGTCCTGTTATCCCTAGTGGAGTTGTACCCAGGCCGTTGCACCCAAGTCGTGACCTGTCATCCCCAATGAAGTCAGGAGCAAGCCACTATCCCTCATCCCCATAGAAGTCACAACCATACTGCAACCCATTATTCCCAGTGGAGTTAGGGTCATTCTTACCTCTTTAATTTTTGGTGAGTCTGTTTCGCACCAAGCTATCTTATTCCTAGGGAGTTGGGTTACCTTTCATAAGCCATTTCTCCATAGAGTCTCATCTTTCACCCCAAGGAGCCACGCTTGTCCCCTTAAGCCCTGTGAAGTCCGCTTCTGATTGCCATCCTTCATCAGGTCACCATTTCCGTCTGAGCCCTTAGTTTGTGGACGATCTTAACCATTTTATCCCCAGGGAGTCGAATTTTCATCCACAGACCTATTCCCCATGGAGCTCCACCTACATGGTGACACAAACCTCGATCCATGCTGCACGACCCTAAACTGCACAGCCTTAGTTCGTGCTGCACGACCCTAACCTACACAGCCTCAGTCCATGTTGCACGCCCTAAACTACACAGCCTCGGTCCGGTTGCATGACCTTAAAATTACACAGCCTTAGTCTAATTGCAAGACCTTAAAATTGCATGGTCCAAACTATATGACCCTAAGCTGTAGCGGAGGTCTAGTTGCACGACCTTCAACCGCACGGTCCTGGTTGTATGACTTTAAACTACATAACCACAGTCCAACTGTATGACCTTAAACCATAGTGCACGTCCTAGCCGCATAACGTAAAAGGACTCAGCACCATGGCTTAAACTGTAGCGGAGGTCTAGTTGCACGACCTTAAACTGCACGATCCTAATTGTATGACTTTAAACTGCAAAACCACAATCCAACTGTATGACCTTAAACCATAGTGCACGTCCTAGCTACATGACGATAAATTGTTTTGCATAAGTCTAAGAGGTATGACTTTAAAACTTGCCCCCACATATGCACACATGCCTTTACGTGCACTTTCATGCATGCCTTCTCTAACCTACCTGTTAGTGTGTGCGTGCGACCTTCATTACCTTCCCAGTGTGTCCATTCAATTCATCACCATACCTCATTTCCCAGTGAGTCTCACCCACGCTCACAAAACGGCGAACCATCATGCCATCCATACTCATTGTAAGTTAGTGATTCACCATCATCCACTCACATTTCATACATCACCCATTCCTCTAGTGAGTCAAACCACCACCATACTCACTCCATGGCCTCCACAGATTGCCATTCATTACCACGACGGTCCAGTTGTATGACCTTAAACCATAGTGCACGTCTTGGCCGCATGATGTTAAACTATTTTGCATAGGTCCTAGAGGCATGACCTTAAACACTCCTTCACAAAAAAAAAATGATGAAATAACGGGCATGGTGTATACCTTACCAAGGGAACATTATAAGTAAAAATGACGGACGAGCATCGTCACGAAACCATGAGCAAAAGAGTTCCGTGAATAAAAACCGGGCATGGTGAAAACCCAAAGGGCATCGTGAGTAAAAATGGATGAAAAGGGTAGACATGGCCGAAAGGTTATGGGTAAAAGAGCCCCAAAATTAAAAGGAGTTGGTGAAAACCATCTCCACGGTGCCGCTTCCCAAGTTCAAGTGAAAATCCACAAAGGATGCCTAGACCAATAAACAGGTTGATGCAGCACTAGCCTCAACAGGCGGCTTTAGCCCTCACTCAAAAAAAAAAAAAAAATCCCTAATAACACAATGCCAAGAATCCAAAAATACGATCTTCAAGAAAAAGATTCCGACA
The DNA here is from genome assembly GCF_054954075.1 of Amborella trichopoda. Classification (NCBI taxonomy): domain Eukaryota; kingdom Viridiplantae; phylum Streptophyta; class Magnoliopsida; order Amborellales; family Amborellaceae; genus Amborella; species Amborella trichopoda. Next base: position 18,581,848 of record NC_142348.1, on the reverse strand, counting down.
GCCTAAGTCCAATTGCAAAAGGACTCAAAAGACAGAAGATTCTCCAGGAAAGCAAGACAAGTCTCACGAAAAATGAGCATCATTCCTAAGAGGTTACAAATATACTCTAAGATGTCTGAGATGCCTCGAGAAGGCTAAGTCAGCCATCACTTTGGAGCGGCAGTCAGATGATTGTCGTAGCTGTAAAGCAGTGGGTAGGGGTGGTTGTACTCAGAGCTGGTCATCTCGAAAAACTGAGGTACCCCACTCGTCAAAGAACAATTGGTGCACGATGCAGATGAGAAATGACAAAAGGCTCTCCAGCAGAATAAACAAACAAGAAAGTCATTTCGATGAACCAAAGATGCCCCAAGAAGGCTAAGTCAACTAGGACTTTGTACTGGAAAATCAAATTATTGTCGTAGCTGCAAAGCAGTGGGTAGGGGTGCTTGTACCCAAAGCTGTTCATCTCGATTAACAAAGGTACCCTACTTGCCAAGGAGCAATTGGTGCTCTATGTAGATGAGCACCAACCAAAGGCTCTTTTGTTGTCTATCCATGACAAAGAAACCTAGACCAAATGGGAACAATGCGCTTTGACATGGCACTCAATTGCCAGACGAGCCTAATTCTGACTGACTAGGTCAGTACAAAATCCTCAGCTTCAGAATCACCAATAGTCTACATGAGGGTGAGGACTTCGAAAAAATCCCTCAAAACAGTATCTTCTCCCCGTAAAAGTCCCCACGGACAGACCTGCAAATAATGCATCCCTACGTCTGAGCATCCCAGTTACTATGAAGAAAAAAAGTAAAAGCCGAATGAAATTTTTCGAATGATTTTCCTTCTCACTTCTCTTGAAGGACAAAATTTGACAGGGTAAGCTGTTTGAACGTATTTTTCAGCACCTTGGTCCCTGATAGGAAGCAGATCAATAAAGCCTACAAAACCGTGGAAATTCTCAACAGTCTCAAAATGGCCCCATAATTGGTCAAGATCTTCATCAACACTTCAAAAGACCACCTGAGAAGTTTCATCGCGATCAGACATGCTTAAGGTAGTGAACACAAAGAAACAATTTCAGCGAAATCGGTCTCTAGCACCTTGAAATGGAACCTATAACGAGAGCAATAATTTTGGTGTGTCAAACATCTATGGGACTACCACCATTAGATCTAATATGATCGAAAACCCCTATGGGTCAAGTTTCAGCTTAATCGAGTAGTCCAAGACAAAGTTATGGGTAAAATACCGAAAAGGGGTAGACCGCACACTATTACCGTGTGGCCACTCTGGATCAAAATACCATTAAAGATGGTTGTTTTTACACTCACTAGCAGTGACTTTCAGGACCTATAACTCACCTGTTCCAAGTCGGATCGCTCCCAAATTTGGCTAGCGTGTTTATCTTATTAAGACTAGCATTTCGATATGTGGTACACCACATGACGATGCCCGAGCAGAGATAAAAACTAAATGAAAGTCGTTGATCTGTTAAGGAAGTTGCAGAAAATTCAGCAGTAGCATGCCTCGTTCGAGCAGCCAGATCACGATGCTCACATACCCGATCGGCACGAAACCAATTGTATTATGTGTGTGAGGTTCGAGGCTATCTCTGGTCCGAACTTCGCATACGATGAACAATTAGATTTCACACATGAAGACGTCAAAGCTGCTGTAAATTCCGACCGTCAGATTTCAAGATTCTGTTTAAACACTCAAGACGACAAAATCTTCATCCGAACATAAAATCAAGGTACATTTGTTGCAACGTGATCGTGACGGCAAGCTCAGTGTGATTCAATGAATAAGTCATGAAGAAACATCAAGAAACAAGCACACAATCGATCCGAAGTTTTCAAGATTCATTTAAACTTCAAGTCTCATGATCATAGCTCAAAAACATGATTCACGGCTCGAAGTTGGTATCAAAATGATCATCATGCCGAGCCCTACAAGAAAACAATAATCTTTCGATCAAACGGGCATCAGAACAACCTCGGGTCAGCCACAGAAGATCACACAAGTTCTTGATCAGCAACAGGGACTGCTCTGAAATTCTACATATTGTTATGTAGGGGCAAAATATTCCTTTTGCACCCATTTTTTGAATTTCTTTAAATTCAATTAAATTGTAATTATCTTCAATTCTAGGTGGTTTTTGGGCGTACACCCACATTTTAGCCCAATTCTATATAAACAGGCAATGCCTCACTGTACAAAGGACGAATTCATTCCTCTTAGATCAATCAATAAAATTCTGAATTTTTCTTAAGCTTGTGGGTATGTCTTGGAGAGAGAGAGGAGAGAGAATAAGCGGGTCAGTACCCTTTAGGCTAGTAACTCTCTCTCCTCTCCTCTTTCTCTATCCTCCCCTCTTTCTCTCTCCTCCCCTCTTTCTCATCTCTATCTCTTTCTCTCTCCTCCCCTCTTTCTTATCTCTATCTCTTTCCCTCTCCTCCCTTCTTCTCATCTCTATCTCTTTTTCTCTCTTCTTTTCATCTCTATCTCTATCTATCTTATTCTCGTCTCTATCTCTTTCTCTTCCTTCTTTCTTGTCTCTATCTCTATCTCTCTTCTTCTCATCTCTATCTCTTTCTCTCTATGCTTCTCGTCTCTATCTCTTTCTCTCTCTTCTTCTCATCTCTATCTCCCTTCATTCTTCGTCTAATGTAGTCGACAAAGCCTAACGCCACTAGATTTCTCTCTCTCCTTCTCTTCTATTGCAGTCAGTGAAGCCTAACGTCAGCTGAATTTCTCTCTCTCCTTCTCTTTTATTGCAGTTGGTGAAGCCTAACACTGACTAGATTTCTCTCTTTCCCTTTCTTCTGTTGCAGTCAGAGAAGCCTAGCATCGCTGGATTTCTCTCTCTCCTTCTCTTTTATTGCAGCCCTCGAAGTCTAGTGTCGAATGGATTTCTCTCTTTCATTTTATGTCACAGTCGGTGAAGCTTAACGCTGGCTCGATTTTACTCTCTCTCTCTCTCTCTTCTGTAATAGTCGGCGAAGCCTTGCGTCGGTTCGATTTTCCTCCCTTCCTTTTCTTCCATCACAACCGGCGTAAGCCTAGCGCCGGTTGGGTCTCTCCCTTTCTTCTCTTTTGGCACAGTCAACAAAGCCTAACGTGGACTACATCTTCTCTCTTTTCTTCTAGCACAGTCAGTGAAGCTTATCACCGACTGCATTTTCTCTCTCTCTTCTTTTGGCACAGTCGATGAAGCATAGCGCCGACTCTGTCTTCGCGCTCTTCTCCTCTGCATAACACAGTCGGTGAAGCCTAACGCCGACTGTATTTTCTCTCTCTTCCTTCTAGCACAATCGACAATGCCTAGTGTTGACTGCATCTTCCTTCCCTCTCTCTCTTTTATTCTCTCACCTTTCATACTTTTCTCTTCCTTTCTTCTCTCTGCTTCCTTTTGTTCCCTTCTTCTCTTATTTCATTTCTTATTCTTTCCTCATAACCATCATTCTGTTATTCTTTCATTCGACTAAGATGGATTGAGGTTAGCCTCCCATGATAGTCTTGTCGTCTAGTCGTAATGTTGTTGTGTTAGGATTACTTGGCCCACTTTATTGCCATGATAGACTAACCATCGTGTTTAGCTAATCGGTACTGGTAATGACGTCTAGTAATAATCCTGTGAGCCGGTCTTAGTTACCGAGCCTGTTTTGCTACCACGTCAGGCCAATTATTCACCAGCTTAGTCATCGCTCTAATCTTCCAGCTCAGTCGAATACTTCTCTCCCCCATCTTTCTTCTCTTATTTTTCTCTTCTTCATTTTGAATGTGCATGCTTGTGTACGTTCATCAAAGAAAAAAGGGTGAGATCTGACCCACCTATCTTATAACCTTTGCCATATGTGTGTGATTGCAGACAACAGAAGAATACAAGCCAAGGGAGGCAATTCCGAACCAGTTTTATTACTGTGGGGCTTTCTTCGTGATCTAGGAGGGCGCCCACGCGAGCCAGCCTATATAAGTCCCGAACCCACCTTAAATTCCTCTCTCACCGGTTGGTAACATCTGCCCCCGTTCTTGAATTAGGTTCTCAAGAGAGCGATCTCAAAAACATCCCGGGTCTCCCTCGAAACTCGAGACGTGTGCCGCCCAATCCTCAAAGGATCTAGAGGGCGAGATCGAGGCACCTAACCACCAGCATGATCCAAGACATTACAAAATACGATTTTTAAGCAAATGAAAAGATAAAAATGAAATGAAAATAATAAAGTAAAAGAAGTAAAATGAAGGAAATGATATCGAGACGGGCCGGAGGGCCCGAGACTCCCGAGCCTTTTAGGGCTTGCCCGCATAAGAATATGTCCTCTTTTGCCTCTTTGATTTGGATGTCGACCAGCAAGTCTCTGGTGTTAAGGGTTAGATCAAGGGTTGTTGTGCTCTAGGTCTAGCTCTGATCTAGGGTTTTTGTGCCCAAGGTCTAGGTTTTCTTAGGCTTCAGGGTTAGGGTTTTAAGAGGCTAGGGTCCTTCTAAAGCTATCTCTCGAGTTTCTAATCTCTCTGAGGTTTTTGATATCTGTCTCCCATCAAATGACCACGAAAAGAGGCCTTATATGGGTCAAAACTTGTTGGGAAGGATAAACACGCATAACAAAACACATCCCCATCTAAAAATCCAAATTTTGAGGGTCTCAGATCTGGGCGACACGGGCAGTGTCGCCCAAGTCAAACTTGGTCAAAATGAAAATTTTAAACTTTGGGTATGTTCCTTAGCCTTTTGTGAAGCTACTAGAAAAAATTTGGGTCAAAACGAAGTTTTTTGATATTTTTAATGATTTATTTCGTAAAATAGGGCATTTACAAGTCTCTGGCTCAAAACAGGGTTCTTGCAAGGTTCCGGGCAGGCAGACTAATTTTGGGTCACAGATAGGTTGTGTGAACTATGGATTTGGGTTTACTAGGTTAAGTGTGATCCTAAAGGTTCAAAAAACTATAGACTTTGTCAAATTTAAAATGGGGTGTCTACACTCTTTCACCGTAATGCACGCCTTATACTCTCTAGCATAGGTCTCAATCATTGTCGCAAAAGGATGTTTATTGCAGTGTGGTTCTTAGAGACCCAGGTAGCATAGGCATCTCTAGTAGCCTAAGCCACATTCCATTTGGGCTCAGTCGAAGGAGCCTGGGACATGATAGTGATGTGACTCTCTTCATGCAAGACATATCCCACTTTTCTTTTCCATTCAAAATAATTCGTCCCTTCAAACTTCTCATCTTTTTAGTAAATCAGTCAAAATTCCCTTTGCGGCCATATTAAAATCTAATGCATAGTACTATAACCTTAAAAAATTCCTTAGCTCTGATACTAATTAAAGTAGTGCCAAGGGAATCACACAAGGTATAAAATAAAAATTAAAAGGGACTTTACATAATCTTCGACTTCACCTTGGGAAAACCCTGACATACTACACACTACAATATTGGAATTATAATAGTCTTTGATCAAGAACAACAAACTTACAACTTGACATAGCTCTTTTACAATTTATCTGAGAATAATACATCAAAAGTAAAGACTAAGAAGTAAATGTGCATGACTTTAATATTTCTTATGATAAGTTGATTACAAATAACCACTGTGCATATACCGTAACGATATGACGACAACCTTTGCTATCACTCGGAACCGATAGTGCAAGACGACATGGCTTTGATCCAAATTCAGGAAGCAACCAAACGATGACCACATCATGGAAGTATCACTCTTATCAAATGTCTAACATAACTTCAAACGGGATTTAAGACCATGAGAGCCAAAGTGCGAGAAATCGGAGCCAAAACGGAGTAGTTTATGCTCTAGGGTTTGGTTGAAACATCGAAACACCTATGGGATCAAGTAGGTTAGGCTTGGTGCATGAGGGACACTAGAACCTCACTGTTATGCATGTCATATCAGCAACACGAATGACATAACAGTTTGCACATAAGAAATTCAAAACAAAAAAGGCATATACTCACTCTTATGCATGTCATATTAGTATTTACAACAAATGAATGACATAACAATTTGCACATAAGAAGTTAAAAAATACACCATCAAATAGGGCATATAATAAAAGCTCTTTAATGTAAGATTAGAACACATCAAAGATGAAAGATCAAGTAATTAAGCTTGTTGTTGTGAGTAATTCCAGCAGCTTTTACTTTCATAATAGTGAGTTGATCCCATGGAGAAGTGTGTGATGGTGCTCATGACGTCATGTTTCCAATATGGAGTGGAAAACATGTAAAAGGCTCAAAACTGCATTATCAAAGGAGCATATAATAAAATCCCTTTAATGAATGGATTAAATCAGTTCAAAACTAAAAGAAGTTAGCTCACTATTATGATAATTCTAGCAGCACACATTTTAAAAACAATAGCCTCAAACCATGGAGGGGTATGTGATCAAACTTGAAGAATCATGTTTCCATTATGGGCTAGAAATCGTGCAATAATTTTCTTGAAGGTAAGAAGCTCAAGTCATCAACTTTGAGATGAAAGGAAGAAAGCTATGGAGTGGGGCGTGGTGCTCTTGAGGAGGAGAGATGGTGAGTTAAAAATGAAGGCAAAAATATTGAACGGCGTGAGATGAGGTCTATACATAGAATTTACATATGGGCAATCAAAGATAGATTAGATCTCAACCACTCTTTGAATGATCCAAGGGTACCCTTATGGATTACCATTTATGGATATCAAATGGATGATGATGAATGAGTACACCTTTATCACCATGCCCACATAACACCTCCAAAACTCCAATAATTCCATAACTACTGTAAACCTAAATTGTCAAATTTGAACTCATTTATTTAAAACAATTAATCACAACTATAGATCTACCATCAACTTTGAAAATTCCTCGAGGGTGGTGTGCTACTCCTTTCTACCACCTAAGAGGATTAAACTTGCACTTCATTTAACCTAGTGAAGTGTCAATATCATGGGGGATATTACATCACCTTATGTCATGATGTGTCGCCTTTATCCTCTTAACACCAATCACAACACACCATTTTAAAAATCTAATGGTTCTCAAATTACAAAGTTAAAAGATTAAAGATTTTATAAAAAATATAAAATCTTTACTCTCTCACATGTAAACACACACATATCACCACATGTGTGCTACACACATGTACCATAAAGAACTTACACCTATCAACAATATGCAGTACTACCAAACAAGGGTCTCACGTCTAGGGTTAGGCTATCCACGTCATGCCTATTGGGCAATGGCGTGATAGTCCTATGAGATGCACGTGTGGCACACATTGGCTATCTGTGTGCCACATGCCATATGTGTGAACGTCCTCATTTAGAATTAGCACACAACAATTTTAATAAAGCATTTTTCTTGAAATAAAACTCCCAAACATTATCTAAAATCATGATAAATCATTTTTTATTATTTTCTATCAAAATATAGTGGTCAGGAACTGCTCATAAATCTGGTTGGGAAAGCAGGGTCCTAAAAGAGATTGGGGTATATGGTATTCCACTATGCTAGACCTAGAAACCCAATGCAATTTCTCAGGCCAACCCAATTGGCCCCTATGATCCATAAACTTCAGTCCGAACATGAGCGGACCTATCAAAGCTAACCGATAGTTAGATGGATCTCGGGGTGTTCAGTGGATTACAAAGACATGCATTCTTGAGGATGCGGGGGTCCTCTCTCAGTACATGTGCACAGTTATGATAGGTAGTCTTACCTCATCAGAAGAGTTTTCAAATATACGATTGTCTGTGCACACGAAGTGAGCACGCTACCTATGTGGCTACATATGTTAGGGATTTATACTTATGTCATTTCAGAGCCCAGCTATGCTCAAACATGGCTTATAGAAAAACATCTCAAAAGATCCACTGTCCCCAAGCCCTGACTTACACGAATGAGGCGAATGCAGTCATACCGATCCTGATTGGAGGAAAACCTTAAATCCTCTCATTTCACAATATGATCCAAGAACTTCGCCTCATTCAATCAGGGTTATTTCGGCTTATTCGGAGCCTAGTACGCAAAGATTTCGGTAGTCACTTTATTGATCACTCCCACTCTGACTCTAAATAGTACTGGCATTGCATACAGGGCCATGAAAATCCATAATCCAACAAATAATAGGGGTAGAAATGGCAAATAGGATGGGAATTGAGTGCTTGAATGCCTTCAGAGATTCCTAGCTGGTGATAAGGTGACTAAAGGGAGTGTACGAGGTAAGGAAGCTCTAACTGATTCCTTACTTTAAGTCAGCCGAGAACTGGTTAGCTACCTTTATAAAAGTGAATATCGAATACATTGCCCAACACCTTAATCATCAAGCCAATGCTTTGGCTAAGATGGCGACATCATTTGAGTTACAAGAGGGGAAATTACTACATACCCTGATAGAAATCTGAAGAGTCAAAAAATCTACTCACATAACTTGATGGTGGCATGGAAAGAACCCTGGAGGAAGATTTCCCACCATACCCATTCGGAAAAATAGACCACACAACGATGTGTGCGAATGTAAGTGAGATTGATTGGCATCAGCCAATGCTGGACTATATTTTGCATGGTCAGTGACCCAAAAATTGCAAGAAACGAAATGCTCATTGGGAAGCTAACCTTATTCTCATTTGTATCCTTGTGAAGCATCAACTAGTGATCTACCACATCTACTGAAGTGGGACGAAAGCCTTTAAGCAAGGCCCCCACCGGTAGACCAAGAGTGAAGCCCGGTGAATCGGGGAGGAAGCTCCCCTTGGCCCCGACCACCTGACTTCCTAAAATTGAAGGCTTGGTGAATCGGGGAGGAAGCTCCCATTAACCTCGACCACGAAAATTTCTTGAAATCCTGACGGATTGGGAAGAAAGCCCCTGACTGCTAGACAAATTTGGATTCTGACAAGATAGGTTTACAAGCCCTTAAGGAAGGACCCAAGTTGTTGAAACCAAAAATTTTGCTAGATTGGAGAGGAAGCTACCATTGGCCCCACTAATAGGTCAAATTGAAGCTTGATGGGTTGGGTTTACAAGCCCTTAAGCACCGCCCCAACAACCAGGCTTCCTCAAAAGTAATTCTAATAGGCTCGATTTACAAACCCTTAAACAAGGCCCAAACTAAAACTTTCTCAGTCACCCCTTAAGGAAGAAACTTGGCGTGAAATAACTCCCAAAGGTCGTGTTGATACCAATGACTGGAAACAAGGAAAATTGGGAGAGAATAATGATGCCTAAGTAAGGATTCGAAAGATGAACTCAGACAATTTTATTACAAGTGTCACAATTCTCGCTCCTCTCGAAGAGCGACATTCGGTGGGGCAAGCTATTGTAGAGTATTTTTGATGCACTTGTATATGCGATGCGAACAAAACAGTAGACAGTTGTGACCCAGGCCAACAGGTACCAACAATGTCTTTGGACCACGGAAGCCCTTGAGAAAATAAGCCTTATTTTTTGAGAGACTTGGAATGGTGTTATCCTGACCCGAAAAATCATGTGAGGGTGGCATTTGATCAAAGGTGCCACCAAGTTTCGTATCGATCAGACAAAGATACAACAGAACAAGACGAAGCTTCAATTACAATGCTGCTCTTTAACATGTATAAAATACTTCATAACTAGAGCTATATTGTCAAGGTCTCTGATGGTCATTAGACCACCACAGATAATCTCAGAAGGCTCAAAAATCTAAAATACCAAGTTTCAGCTCAATCAGACCTCTCTAGGTTTGAATTTTCTAAAATGGGTAGGCTTTCTACTATTCATGAGGAGCCACTATGAGCCAATTTCTATTCATGGAAACTGTGATTTCCAAACCTGGGGTTTCTTGTAAAGGCCATAACTTCATCGTCTTGAAGGCAATCGATCTCAAACTTTATATTATGTCCTTCTTCTCATTAAGACGAACATTTCGACATATGGTATGACCCGAGACAACGCTCGAGACGGAAGAAATATTAAAAAATTTTTTGTGAAAGCACAAAATGTAGAATTATGTGAGCTAGACGTCCTCACGCTCCAATGGATAATTCTCGAAGCCTTGAGATCGAATGACCCAGAAAATAGATCCATTACGACCGTGACTTGAAGGGATTCTATTGGAGGTAAGATTTTCTTTAGATCAAGGCCGAAACACCATATCAACTCTCCAAAGAAGCATAGTTTTCAGTCGTCGAAAAACCATTTTCCAACGACATCCATTCTCTATCTCTCTCTCCCCCCCTCTCATTTTTCTTTCTTTCTCTCTCTTCTCTCTCTCCCTTCCTTCCCTCTCTCTCTCTCTCTCCCTCTCACTAGAACCAGTGGCTAGGCCACCCACTCTCCCCCTCTTCTCTCTCTCTCTCTCTTTCTCTCCTCTCATTTTCTTTCTCTCACTCTCTCTCTCTTTGGACCGGTGGCTAAGCCATCGGCTTGGCCCCTCACCCCTCGCCCTCTCTCCTAACTCTGTCTGGTAGCTAGGCCGCCAACCACCTCTCCCTCTCTCTCGCTCTTCTCTCTTCTTCTCTTCTTCTCTCTCTTTTGCTCAGCCCCTCTCTCTTCCCCTCACTCTCTCTTTATCTCACTATCCCTCTCTCTTTTTCTCTCTCTCCATTCTCCTCTCTCTCATCTTTCATCCCTCTCATCTTCTTCTCATTTCATCTCTTCTCGTGGTGGTTTGCTCTTGGTTAAGGTCCTTTCGAGTAAAAAACTAAAGAGGGGCCTCCAGAGTAGTTCCTTCTCTCTTATCTTTCATCTCTCTTTTCTTCTCATTTCATAGCTTCTCGTGGTGGTTCGCTCTTGGTCATGGTCCGTTCAAAGTAAAGAATTAAAGAGGGTTTTCGGAGTAGTTCCTTCTCTCTTTCTTCCCTTCGCATTTCGTTGCTCTTCACGGAGATTTGCTCTTGGTCAAGTTCCCTTCTGGGCAAGCATCAAAGAGGGGCCTCCAGGGGGCTTAGCACCTTTCTTAAGGCACCGGCATAGCCTCCTAGGGGAGGTGACCTTCTTCTCTTTACATTTTTTTCTCTTTAACCACCCAATTTTTTTTCTTTTCCTTATGTTTTTTCTATCTAGAATGCAATTTAATTAGAGTAAAAGAAAACCCTAAAGAAAGCTACGATGAGACCCCCAACTTTCCAATACATATTGGAATCTTTATCCTATCATGTGTGAACTCACTTCTATCCTAACCATCTGGGACTTACTCAAACAAACTCCAAAAGAATAGGAAAGATGGTTAATGGTATGCGCCAAATTAATAGGAAACAACCCTATCAACTAGGAAATCCAAGATAAAGGAAAAAACCAATCCAAAAAGAAATAATCCCACATCGCTTGGGTTTCAAGGCAAAAGATTAACAAATTTATGCTTGCACATATAGAGTCCTGATAAATGAGATTTCATTGCATGATGATTAAGCCTCTATATTCATCTTTCTGTGTTCTACAACAAAAATAAGGATTATGACAAATTTTTTCATTTTAACTATAAATTTCATTTATTAGAAAATCTTTTATACTAGTTTTAAACAATAAATTTGGAAATTAACACAATTTGATGGATTACACCTCTTCGTGGCACATGAGCATGAGGTTTGGTTTCATATATTTTTGTGGCCATTTCTTTGCTATGCTCTTTAGTTCTCTCTCTATGTAAGAAAAAAATGTGGGCGCACATGAATCTACGTTGTATGGCTCGACTCTAAGGGCATATTTAGTTCACATGAAAATACTTCTTTATGTATTTTAACCTGAAAATACCTCATGTGTTTTGATGAGGGAGTTTTTTCACATTAAATGGTTGTCAATTGGAGTGAAAAAATACATTGAGACCAAATGATGTGAAAAAACTCAGGTTACGTAAAATTACTTTTACAGAAATATTTTCATGCGTACCTAACGTATCCTAATAAGAAAATACTTTTATAATAGTATCCATATTTCCCCATAAATCCATGGACACCTCCAGTATATACTGCCTTCAAATTGGCTTGGCAGAACATCCGTCTATCTATCCACATAAATGCATATCCCACCCGCTTCAGATTGGTTTATAGCTTAAAAGGGACCGAACCAAACTTTTGTAGCAAGACCCCCTTATTTCTCCACCCATCCCATTTAAGGGCCCTGTTTTATCAGATCTCCTCTTCCCCCATGCGCACAACCAAGCGCCACATAGCTGTTATGATGGACCACAGCAAATTCAATGGAAAACTCAGCCCACTTGAACAGCAAAATTGTATCCACCTGCATTTTAAAGGACTGTAACATGCAAAGATGTTAACATGCAAAGATGTTAACTTTGGTATAAAAAAATCACACTCGTCTTTAGTCATCAGATGTGAAATTTGATAATTAGAAATATATATTTCCTTTGCAAACAATTATCTTCAAGCACAATTAGAGGCACAACTTGAACGACTCAATTTCAAAGCTGATTGCTACGGATGATAATGAACGTTGTGTACCAAAGGTGTAGCTCAATTTTAAAAGCCGCTATGACCCAATGCCTGATCTCTCATAGAAAGAGAGAATTGACATAAATGGGAAAATTCTCGAGGTTCATCCAACACGTTCCAAAATTTACAGCAATTAGGTTGCTTACTGCATAACTTGATCGTGAGAAATTTCACATGAATCCAATGGAGTTAGATCATCAATGCAAGAAAAAATTAGGAGCACAATATTACAAAATGGTAACTTTTTTGGCTCAAAGTTAGGACAACCACCCCCTCTTTTGGCGGCCTTTTTTTCCTTTCCACACTCACCTGTCTGGCAACAATGACGGATAGGAGAGAGATCCCACATGTTTTCAAATATTTTTATAGAGCCAATATAGCATGCTCCTATGAGAGCCACGATACCTAGCTACAATGATTTTTTTTTTGGGTCTAAAATTTTGGAAACTATATAGTAATTACTATCTGATTAATTTAAAATAAAAATTTGAAGTTTGAGTTTTGTGATAATTAGACCCAGCCATTCAAAAATTGGACGGCCTTTATTCAATCTTGGAGCATTCATTTTTCTAATACATGGAGATATTATTTTGGAAAAGTTTTTTGTTCAGATTATTCTAAGGCTTATAGGGATTATATCTCCAAAAATTGCGATCTAAAAAGTATCCTAAGCATACATTTTGCCGACGGACTAAATAGACAGTATACTCCTACAAGAATAAACACTTATTCTCTTTCTTCTTTAGTGATCTTTGCTCCTCGTCCTGCCGGGTGTTGAAATTGCCAGAAAGTTTTGGCAATTGCATCAAATAATAAAGCGGCGCCAAAGAGGGGGGTGCTCCTAGTAATTTTGACCAAAAATGTACAAATATTATAATAAAGGCATTGAAATAAGGGTGTGATTTCTATAAGGATGCAACCTTAAACAATTCAATTAAGGCGCACCTTAAAATTTTATCTTAACATGTAATTTTGTTATAAAAAATTCTTAATTTTATCTTAAAATCTCTTTTCATACCTAAATAGAAAATTTTAAATTTCAAAAATAGTTAAAATCAAGTAGATCTATAAATATATGAAAATCTTGAAAATAGACAGTCGAGATAATATGTTGCGAGATGTACTATTTCCAAAACTCAAAAACTTTATTTTTTCATTTTTATATATCTCAATATCGAGATGATCAATTACAAGGTTTATTCAACATTAAAACAACATTCCAGATAGATTTTTGAGGTGCATTTGTGATTCTACATTATATGAACTTTTCCTTGGAAATACTGCACCTCCATAGTTTTCCCTCAATTTTCAATATCGATGACACGCCTGTGCATAATGGAGTCAGTCAGTGCCCTCTAAATTCATTATAAATATCTGAAGGTTTACAATAAAGAATAAATACAACATACTAATGTGGTGCCCAATTTTCATTGGCCACATCGTGCCTAAACAATCTTTTATGGATGCCGTTTGTATAGAACCTAGGCTCTAAACAATCAAATTAAAACTTAACTTCAAATGGTATCGAAAAATATTGTTTCAATATTGAAAATCTTTGTGATAGCCTTAAAATATATTTTTATATTTATTTATAAAGTTTATGGCAAGCTTTCTATGCATCCCCTACAGCATAAAACTTATATACTTCCCCTTATCCAACCGTCCATTCTGAATGAAGGGCTAAGATTGTCCAAATCACAATATCACATCTTTACACTATTTTATTTTTAATATTTTTCTATAAACTATTTTGACACCAAATTTTGGATATCCAATCCTCTATTAAACTCGCACTAGCGAAAAATATAAAAACAAATATTTTAAATAAAATAAAATGACTAAAATACCCCCTAAAAGTTTCAAAAGGTATTTTGGTCATTATATTTTATCGAAAATTTATTTTTAATATTTTTTATAGGCACACCCCAATGAAAAGATGGCACGTACCAAATTTTATATTCATACAATTTGTATAAAAAAACTAAAAATAAAATATTTTGAGACGTCGGATCTAAGATCTAACGGAGAGTGGCTCTCTTGATCAAAATTGGACGGCTGGATGATAAGGAAAGCATAGATCTTCTATGCTGTAAGGGAAGTATAGAAACATTTCCCTAAGCTTTGAAGCTTAAAAAATAGTGTAGATCGACATATCTGTGAGAAATTGAAAATCTTGAAAATTGATAGTCCAAAAATACATTACAAAATACATTACTAGCAAAACTTGCAATCCATTTTTTTCGATTGTCCATGCTTCTTGATGTCGAGATGATCAATTTGAAAATATCTGAGCATCAAAACAATCTCTTCTAGTGGAATTTTTGAAGTAGGCTCAAATTTGATTGTTTAGAGCCTCGGCTATATAAACTTTTCCCATCTTTTATACTAGATACAACAAACTACAGGTGCATGTACTCTCTCTTAAAATACCTGTGCATTTATTCTCTCTCTCTCCCTCTCTATTAAGGGAGACGTTACACCCAAATTTGTCTTCCGTTTTCTGAATGTCATTTCCTTCCAGTAGCGCCTTTCACACTTGTAACTGTGGTCACTGCTCGTTCTGCATATTTATTGCCTAAGTTTAAGCACAAACTTTATGAGCTAGGCAAGAATGGGACTTGAGCTAGGGTTGTTTGGATAGAGTCATGGAAGTTATGTGCCACTAAATACGCCACAATCCCAGCAGTATACCCTGCAAAAGCAAACCCGCTCACCTGCACAAAAAAACCCCTGCCTCAATTAGAACACAACACAAGTGACATCCAATTTATAAATGTTGAGGAAATATGCTAACAGCCCACGAACTTAAAGAAAAATCACAGTCCATTAAGTCTCATTTTTGTCCATTGATACGATGGGACTGTGATGGAGAATGGGATCCATAAGATTAGGACATGACCCCAATGTTGGGTGCCAATCATGGATCCTCATCAGTGTCTGTTTCAATGGTTTGTGATGACCCAAGTACTATTATTATTCAACGAGTCCATTAGCTGATGGTATACTTTGTAAGTTCTAGTCCTCGAAAAGAAGTGGTAGATTTTACCTTCCTTAGATACCAAAAGAAATCAACCTTCTCCATTCCCATAAATGCTACACCAGCTGCCGAGCCAATTATGAGCATGGACCCCCCCGTACCCGCACAGTAAGCAATGAGCTGCCAAAACTCAGCATCCATTGGGAAAGAAGAGAGGTGGTACATTCCCATAGTGGCAGCAACCAATGGGACATTGTCAATCACTGCCGATACAACACCGATGGCACTTGTGATCAGTACTACATTTGGTATGTGGGCATCCAGATAGTTGGCCAATTCTCTCAGGATCCCGGCAGCCTCAAGGCTGCAAAAACCCACCAAAATGTAGGCATTTATCCTCAGCATGCAAACTAAACTGCACTAGAAGTTTTCGGCAGTTCTCAAGGAAAATCTAGAAGGTATCTGTAATCTTTGACATGTAACAAATTAGGACGCAAATTTTGTTGGTGACTTTCCTTTCCATCAATGTTTTTGCTATTTCAACCATATTTTTTTAATCATTCGCATTATATGGGTGGCAATAAAAAATCCTCGCTGACTAGAATTTCCAGCCATTTTTAAGGGTGGGAATAGCAAAAACATAGGCCCAAAGAGCAATGCCTTTCATTAATTCAAGTATCAGTAGATATTAGGAATCAAATTTTAACTACAGGAAATTGCATCATAACATGAAACCACAAGGGCCAATAGAATGCTAGCATCCACAAACTAGCAATTACAAGTATGTAGAGATATGATATACCTATCTCCCAACATCTCCACAAGTTAGAACAGTTCCACTAAAATCTCATCTAGGAAGCTAAGTGGGATTAGATATTTAGAAGCCTTTTCTACCTCCAGTTGAATAATTCAGAATGGGCTACAATGCCTAAATCTAATTTAAGAACTGTAGTAGCTAGCCGATTATCAATTATACTATTGAGCAATGGTTTAAAAACCGGATCGGTGACCCGGATCGGGCTTTTCAAAAACCGATCCGGATCGGCGAATCGGCGATCCGGATCGGAATCGGGTGAATCGGTCAGAATAAAGCTTCAAAAAAATCCGAAAAAATTATTAAAATTCATTATAAATATTGGTTTTTAGGAATTCAATAAAAAATGAGGGTACTCCATTAAGAATTTTCATGTTTTTGAATGAATATGCGAATATTGATATGTTCTTTCCCTGCATGAACCGCCATTCAGCATTTAATTTACAGTATTTCGTGCTCATCCCTACACTGTTGCTGTTGGGACTCGATATGTGAATAATATGGCTGGGATAGGGTGGCCTCAGAATCATCATCTCTCTCGTTTTCTCTTTGAATAATATGGATTAAAAAAAAAAAAAAACAAATTTTCAAAAAAATCTATCATGGATTAAAAAAAAAATCACAAATTTTCAAAATATTCTATCATGGATTACAAAAAAAAATTCGATCATGGATTAAACAAAAAAAATCACAAATTTTCAAAAAATTCAATCATGGATTACATAAAATTCGATCATGGATTACATAAAATTCGATCATGGATTACAAAAAAAAACAAACAAAAAAAACAAAAAATTCAATCAAGGATTACAAAAAACTCTATCATGGGTTACAAAAAAAGCAAAAAACAAAAAATTCAATCATGGATTAAAAAAAAACAAACAAACATTTCAATCATGGATTACAAAAAAAAAACAAACATTTCGATCATATATTACAAAACATTCGATCATGGATTACAAAAAATTCTATCATGGGTTACAAAAAAAAAAAAAAAAACAAAAAAATCGATCATGGATTACAAGAAAAGAAAACAAACATTTCGATCATGGATTACAAAAAATTCTATTATGGGTTACAAAAAACCAAAAAATTCGATCATGGATTACAAAAAAAATCTATCATGGATTACCAAAAAAAAAAAAAAAAAAAAAAAAAAAAAAAAAAAAAAAAAAAATTCCGTACGGAATCGCCGATTCACTGTTCGGACTCGCCGATTCCGTACAGTGAATCGGCGATTCACTGTACAGAATCGTCCGGTTCTCTCTAGAACCGGACGATTTCCGATTTTTGGACGATCCGGTTCCTTTTTCACTATTTCCGAGTCGAACCGGGCGAGTCCGGTTCGACTCGGCGTTTTTTAAAACGCTGCTATTGAGCATTACCCCACATGAAGCATGAAACCTGTATATTTCAAATGCCCTTGACACTCAAAAATATATGATCTGGCAGTTTAAGGCAGCCGATATCTAGATGTTACCGTTCTACCCAGGTCTCATTGTGCCAAAGAACCTGCCATTTCCTAAATGCATGTATGACAATGACTTCAGAAACTTCATGTGGTTAAATCCAGGAGTAATCTATTCAGGCAAGTACTCATATCACACTACAGAAAATGACCTACATAGATGATGAAATAAGATGTGAAGGCTTCCACACGTTATGGTGTGCTGTCCCCAATTCTGTCAAGAGCTTCTCATAAGAATAGAGATAATAAAGGAATTACACAAATAATGTCAAACTTCCGAGAGAGTTAGATACAAGAGGACAAAGTGAATGTACAATAAAATGCAAAAAGAAACATCAAGATACATTAACAGTCCAATGAATTGATTATTCCTTTTACATATTTTTTAGTTGGAAATGGTCATTGTGATTTTACATCACAAGTAAACCTACTTTTAAATAAGATGGAAAGACCCGAAAGAGGTCGAAATAGTTTACCTGCTCACAGAGAGTAGAATTCCAAGAAAAAAAAGAACTCCTTGTGTATCGATCCGGGATAAAGCTTGTGGTACTTTCAACGTTTGCCTTTCAGATTCCCCATAATGAATTGCATCAGTCAAGATCCAAAGGACTCCGAGTCCTAGTAGTATACCCATGTAAGGAGGAAGACCTGTTATAGCCTTGAATATGGGAACAAACAATAATGCACCAATTCCAACACCAAAAACAAGCTGCCCTCTAGGGGCCATTTGCTCTGATGCCAAAACATCAGGAGATTCCTGTCCCTTACCATCAACTTCACTGGGAATCAAAACAAAAACATTTAGATCCATTTTCTGTATGTGAAAATCTTATATCAAATTTGAAGTAGTCAGAAATCCTGGTAAATATGACCAAGACCTAATACCTGGTAAGAGACATAAGGGCCAGAGGGACAGCCAAAGAAACTACTGCAGGTATAAACAGATTCTGCACACCATCATAAACTTCTATCAGGAATCTAACATTAGCCCAAAATAATGTGGATGAATTAAGCTCGATGTGGAACAAGTAATAAGCATCCTCTAACTAAACTGCCTGAATAGAGAATCACTACTTTGATGATTATAAACAATTCCACTATGAACTTTAATGGATATTGTACAAATAAAACAGTAATTGTACTATGGAATTTGTACTTAACCGCTCATGTTGTGGCATATTGGCATACAAAGGTAACTTTAATAAACCAGTGTAAGAACTTACTAGAGTATGGAAATCTAAGTGGTCAATGTAAAAACTCAGTGACCACTGATTAATGGCAAAAGTCTATACTAAAACTGCCTCTTAATTAAACAATTGAATTCAATGCCTATCCTGAGACCCGAACCCATATTTTAATACAAAACAGAGGTCCCCCTTGGACCGTTTAAGCATGTCTGATCCCCCCCACCGTCCCCCCCCCCTCTCCCCCCCAACACGCACAACGAAAAAGGAAAAAAAAAACAAAGCACACACACACCCCTTCAGCAATCGTAGAACTCCACTTCTCTTTGATTGTCCCTTTAATGAAACAGTTGACATTTTGGATCCAAAGATGCTCTGCATTGTCCCTGATGCTTGTAGATTAGCCCGTCAATCCAAACCGTACACTTTATGGGGGCGCAGACATCCATTATGCGTCAAGTTTGCAAAATCTACCTTCTTAAATAGTAGTTCCTTCTAGCTTTAAAATGAGTCCACAGCCATATCAAAATCTTCCAATAAATTTCCTGAACTTGACTAAAGATATGGCAAGAAATTCATTCATCAGCACCACATTCTGAATGCAGGGTGTTAGCCCTAATAAAAAGAAACCTATTTAGCAGTATTTTATAGATATAAATATAAATATTCTCTTTTGAATCACGTGAGCATTTAAAAGAAAAAAAAAAGAGTTAATTCTGAATTTATAAAAGCCGACAGAGCATGTGCCTCAGGGAACACACAATCAATAGACTTTTGCACATTCACATTATTACTTATAGTATAACTTTGTTTTATCTTATATATATTATAAAACTTTTTATTAATATGAAATATTTTTTTCCTCAGAAACAAAACCACCAACCAAACCTAGTGAAGCTAAACTTTGTCGACATGTGGATCCCAACCTAACTCTATTATATCAAGCGGTTGCCAAGCCTACTTCCTGAAGAATGCTGTTAGGCATTCCCAAAATAGGGAGCTTCAGCCACAGGTAGATCCCATGCTCCTGCTCCTGCTCCTGCTCCTGCTCCTACTCCAGCCTCCGCACCTGCTTCCACTCCCAACAACAAAAGATTGGTTATACAGATGTGTAGAAGCAGAATTACGAAAACCCAACTCGCAGAGTAAGTATTGAGCCAAATCATGTCACACGCAGTAGACAACATAGCTCAATTGGTATTTTGGTTTAGCACTTGAGTGAGCAACAATATTTTATTTGTCTACAATATGCTGTAGTAGATTGATGATCAATAGGACATCCAGGCCAATCTTCATCAAATGCCCCAAAACCTCAAGGCCAAGGTTATTGCGAAATAGAAGACCACGCCCAAATGCTGCACATATCGAAGAATTTGAACAATGACATCTAGATGTGTAGTTCAAGAAGCACATATAAATTGGCTTACAACACCAACAACAAATATGATCCTAGTAATGGTAGATATACCAGCCACTGATAGAAGCCAATGTCTTCTGAAGACTCGTCAGACATGAGATCCGGTTTGCAGGTTAGCATCTGCTGGTGTGTCAGTTGTGGGGTGGTTAATCTTCCTATCTCATAGAGAAGATCTATGATCCATTTTGCATGTTCTTTGAGAATTAAGATACATTTATTGATTAGAAACTTCAATTCCCAAGAAACACTTCAATGCACCAGGATTTCTAATATCACACTGTTGGATCACATACGCCTTAGTGTGTCTACCCCTTTCGGAATCATCATTAGTGACTGCTATTTCATCTACATGAACAAGCATTAAAGTGGTCCTAGATGCCAAATGGTGAACAAACAAGGAATAGTCAGATCCACTACACAGGAAATCAATAAACTTCTCTGCTGAACCTATCAAACCTCGCTTCGGGAGATTGCGTGAGACCATACAAAAATTTGCAGAGATGGCAATGGTCTCCCCAGAATTGGAGGTCACTACAGGTATATTTCCTCATTCAGATTTCTATGAAGAAAGGTAATCTTCAAATCAAGTCCATAGAATGGCCAATTCTTGTTCATTACGACTTCTAGAGAAGAGCTCGAACTGATCCCATTTTGACCACTGGTACAAAGGTTTCTCCATAATCTACTTCATGTGTTTTAAGTGAAGCCATTGTTTTCCAATGGACTTGATGCCTCTCAATGCTATCATCAAACTTATACTTCAACTTGTATACCCAAACAAGATTTTACAACCTCCTTCCCAGTTGGTGATTCGACCCAGTGTAGAGAGTATGCATTACATGCATTACGTTTTTTGTTTTTCTTTCTATTTGTGTAACAGAATGTTGTCATTGAATTATGATATAACTACAAAATAGTTTAAAAGGTATTGGAACCCTATTTTCCTTACAGGCCTTCAAACCATACATGCCTTGTCCCCTTGCTCTCTGCTAGGGTTTCCATCTTATACCATGCAAGCTTGACAGATAGCTTCAAAACATTTTGAAGGTAGTAGTACGCAATTTTAGATTCTCAAATTCACTATCGTATAACAGATCCAAACAACTACTAAGGATCTCATTGCCGACTCCTAGTGAATCTTTTAAATTACTGCTACATGATCCCACTCAATTAGGCTCCATTTCGATGGCCCAACAACTCCATTAAAGACTGTAGCTAGTTGGAAATAAGTGGAAAACAAGCTTATTTAATAGGGTTGTGAGCATTGTGGTGGAGTATTCTAAAGAAGCGGGGATGGAGAGGCCCATACCATCGAATACTGGAAAGGACCAAACTTTGTTCTGCCTATCTAAGTACGCAGAGGAACAAATAGACTTATTTGTTAAAAAAAGGACCAATCAAAACAGGTTCTTTTGCAATATTCCATGCAGATGACTATTGATAGTCATCTGTTCTAATCAATAATAATCATTGTGTCCACTTCCATAAACATATCCTGTATGTAGTCAGAAAATGAAAAAGGCATTTGGTGTGAAGAAGATAAGTTTCTCAGTAAGGTTTGAACTATGGCATGTTTTGTGGAAAAGTAAGATACAAGCAGGCATTCACATTTCTGATCATTCCTCTCACTCACTTATTTCTAAGTAATGCCGAAAAACAATAATGGAAGAGTAATCAATATTGGGCACATCAGTAAAGTAGATACATGGCAAGGCCTATTAGATTAAAATATGTGGACCCGACAATACGAGGAACTGTTAGTACTAAATGAATGACAAGGATAGGAGGTCAGGATTGATTTAGACTGATGGGAAAAAACCTGTATTGTTTGCACCGTTGAGATTTGACCATGTATCCATAACATCGTTGTTGTAACATCACCAATTGGAGTCCAAGCCCCACCAGCATTCGCTGCTATCACAACAACAGCTCCAAGAAATCTGTTGACAAAATAGAAAATACTTAAAGAGAGACAAATGTATGGAGTCAACATTACAACAATAATATTTATCCTGATCCTAGATCAAATATGTTGGGGGACTAGTCCGCAACTGCTTCACATTTCAAGACCATGGAGTACTTTCTTACCGATAAATGCTTTGTGATCATTATATCAGTGCACGGAAAACAATAGCAGGGCAAACAAGTGTATCTCCCAGATGGAACTTCACTTATCAAAATATCAATTTGTCCCGGCAACCATTGCAAATTAAAGAGACGATTCAATAATTTCCCATATATTCTTATTACTATACTAGAAAGGATTCAACTATGTACTGATGGATATTCAAATAATGGGTGTTAGAAAAGAAGTACACCAACAATGACCCACAAAGAGGACGATCAGAAAAGGGTGTTAAAAGCCCCACATGGGAACTCCATGCCACATTACAAGACACTCCAATCCTAGACATAGAAAATGTCAATCTTATTCTTGTGAAGTCTCACATAGAATTAGAGCTGCATGCGTAAAGTGAAGATGTGCAACAGGAGTTTTATGTGACCGCCGCACAACGATGAAGCTGAAGGGAAAATTCTATAGGACGGTTGTGAGACTAGCTTGCTTTATGGGACAGAATGTTGGGCGGTCAAGAAATAACATGCCTAGAGGATGAGTGTAGCTGAGATAAAAATATTGAGAAGGATGAGTGGTAAGAAAAGAAAAGATAGAATTTGAAATGCATACATTCGAGTGAACTTAAGTGTGGCTTCAATATGCAATAAGATGAAAGAAAGTAGACTTAGGTGGGCTGGCCATGTGCAGCGCATACCCAATACAACATCGGTTAGAACGTGCGATTTTGTTCATGTGGAAGGCTTTAAAAACTCAAGAAGAAGGCCCAAGAGAACATGGATGGAAGTAGTGAGAAAATATATGAGGACTTATGATCTTACTGAAGGTATGGCCCCTTGATAGAGCAGAATAGTGGAACAAGATTCGTGTAGCCGATCCCAATTAGTTGGGACAAGGCTTTGATGATGATGATGATGATTAGTCTTGTCATTTATCTCATGCCTATTACATTTCCTATATTTAAATAAATTAATACAAGTTATTTAAATAAATTAACTATTCCATAATGTTAAGATGGATATTGGTCTTATATTTTGTCTATGTCACTTGTCAACAAGTTTGAGGGTATTTTGTCATATTACAGGAGTATTTGCGTACCTTATGTAAACTAGCCATGTGAATATGGGTTTAGTACCTTTTTCTAATCAAGAGAATCACACACGATTTCTCTATCTCTGAGTTTAATTGTATTAGAGCTAGCATGAGAATTTTACTCGTCAAATTCTAATTCAGATATCAAGCACACTCTAATTTTCAAATATAGAAGTTGTACATCCGTAACCAACACATTTAATAGACTGATTTGGCATTTTTTTCTGACAACTGTAGCAATTACCTTATTTACTGTAGCATTCAGTACAGTACATATAATTATCCATACAACTTTGTTCCTTTCACTTTCCACAACTCCATTGACATACAACTAAGGGGTGTTTAAAAGGGAATCCAAGTACTAATAAACAGATATGTCACGATTTGATTTGAGGTTTGTGCTTCCAATTCTATAGATCTGGGTTTTTAAGAGTTTGAGGAACTTTTTTATTCATTTTGGCAATACCAATATTCCCTACAAGAAATTTAGCGAAAAAAATCCATTTTCTTGAGTTATTTATGTTTTTTCTGTGGCCTTCAATAATAATTCTGCCAGAACAGAGATTTCCCTCGAGTTGCATGTGTGGATGTTTGATCCTTGACATAGCTTCGTTCTTCAGATCCGACCCACTTAGATCTATTTTGCATTCAAGTTTCATCCTCATCCAGTAAGTATTTTTGGGATATGGCCTTTCTTTGGTTCCATGAAATCTGAATTTTTCAGGGTGGTATGAATTAAATCACAGTTTTTCATGGTTATGTGTCTGCAGCATGCTTGAGCTTCTATGTTTCTCCAACTCTTGACTGGCTTCCAGAGTTTCCTATTTCGTCATTCAATTCAAGTTTCTTTTTGGATATCATAATGTTTATACCATTTTATTTTTGTTGGAAATATTTTTTTATTATGAAATCAACCGCTAGTATTTTGGGTAAATGAAGTCAGCCACTACTAATTTTCAATTAAATCAAGTATATGAAAATAATCTTATTAATTCATTAGACATAGAATCACAAAAATTTGCTCTATTAAAGGCAGTTGCCCCCCTTATTAGCGCAACTGGAGATTTGCAACTGGCAGCACTGCCTCTAAGATAAAACAAAGCTTTACTAAATTATTGTTGGACTATAACTTGCACAATTAAAGTACATCCTAAATACTTAATACTTCACTACTTTCGAAAGTGTCCCCTTCTAGAAGGAACTTCTATTGAAAAAACCCCTCTTCAAAGAGCCATAATTTACTAAATAAATTGCGAAAATAGTGACAAAGGATAGAGTATTATCTTCCAATGTCAAATTGTAATATAGATAGAAATTATATATTAGTCGCTATAGACAGAGAGAGAGAGAGAGGTGTCTCTTTTTTTCTACTTTAACATCCGGTAAGAACCTTTTTGTGGAGTTTGGAAAGGTGTTGCCCCAACACCTTTTCAAACTATCCATTTGTGGTCCAGAGGACCACAACTTCCAAATTTAAAATCATTCAAACATGTGTTCCATTAAATTACCAAATAGGCCCCCGATATTTTAAAATTACAAAAATAATCCAGAACTTAAGTCTTTTGAGGAAATATATCTTCGTCCAAATTATTTTATGAAAATGGTCCAATATCAAAGTATAATTCTCCAAGACCTTTTCAAACTATATCCATTTGTGGTCTAGAGGACCACAACTTCCAAATTTAAAATCATTCAAACATGTGTTTTATTAAATTACCAAATAGGGCCCCAATATTTTAAATTACCAAAATAATCCAGAACTCAAGTCTTTTGAGGAAATATATCTTCGTCCAAATTATTTTATGAAATACCAAATGGTCCAATATCAAACTATAATTTTTTAGGCGTTTTCAAATCCAATTTCACAAAATATTTTGAAATAATCTAACAATTTTGAGCAATGAAACCAGAATAGATAATTCTAATGCCGGTTTTCCGTATGAGGAATTATATTTTAGGTTTTCCACATTATGAGAGAGGTAAGCTAACCAGCGAGGATTGACCAAGAGGCTCCATGGTACATTCATGATAAAAACCTTTACTTACTAAAAACTCTAAGGTTGTTGCATGAATAACTAGTTTAGTACTTCAGTAGAATTGAAGATTGGAGCTGATTTGACAAAATTCAGAACCACGAGAGTTACACAGTTGCATGTCGAAAAGAAATATCAAAAGACTAATTATGAAAAATGACGAGCAGTTATGAAAAATAGTTATTTCTTTTCGACATGCAACTGTGTAAAAAGACTAATTATGAAAAATAACTATTTGCACCATAGTTATGTACTGCTGCATGAGATTAGCAAATGACTTGTCAATCATAACAACGTTAGAAATGGCTATGTACTACTGCATGAGATTTTCAAATGACTTGTCAATCAGAACAACTTTAGAAATGGTTCCGATCCAAATAGGTTGAACCAGTGTTTTAAAAATCGGCGAGTCGAACCGGACTCGCCTGGTTCGACCCTGGAACCGACACAACCCGTACCAGTTCCAGTAAAAAACCGTGAACCGCCCGGTTCTAGAAAAGAACCGCCGGTTCCCATCTGATTCTACCCGGTTCAGCCCAGTTCCCTTCCGACACGCGTGCGACACGTTTGAGGTTGCCTCAATATTTGTACACAAATACTTTGATTCATATTACATAGGTATTTATATACCAAAGTTAAATACCCATCTTTCGATGTGGGATAATTCCCAAACATCATTAAATGAAATAGGAATGTAAATATATTCTATTAATCAGCAAGTTACAACCACATCTGATGAGGTGGTGTGGTGGTTAAGACCTTTGCTTCTTAATGTGATGTCACAAGGTCGAGTCCCCCCGTGAGCGTTACATTTTTGTGTTGTATAGTTTTTGTTGTATATATTGTATAAGTATTTTTTTAAATAATATAAAAAACATAAAAAATAAAAAATAAAAAAAGTTAATTTTTGTTGTATATAGTGCTAGAATTATTTTTTTAAATAATATGAAAAGCATAAAAAAATAAAAAAAAAAAGTTTATTCTATTTGAAATCTCTATCTTTCTACTAACAATCTCTTTCACTAAATTTATCATAGAAACTTAAAAAAATAAATTTTTGAAAAATTGAAGTGTTATTTCCAAAATTTGTACGTATTTTATTAATTTTTATATTGATAACCAAATCTTTTATTTTATCTATTAATTTTTACATTATAAATCATGTAATGTACTATTTTTCTTACAGTTGTCAATAATACATTTTAAATTAGATAATATTATAAAATATTTTTAATTTGTTATTATTTGTCTAATAAAATAATTATAAAATGTCAACTAATAATTATAATTTCATTATATAATATTATAATTAGTTAGGTTTTAATAATTTTGGATTATAGTTAGTTAGGCTGTAATAATTTAGATTTTTTTAGCGGATTAGGGTTTTTCGCCAAAACGAGATTTTAATGGCCATTCTTTCATTGATTAGTCTACTCTTTATAATAGTCCATGTATAATTATATATTTTATCTATGATATTTCTATGATTTTTCTTTTATGTGATGCAAACTTAATGGTTAACATAAGTTTATACAGGGAAAAAGCATCTCAATATTCACAAATTGATGAAAAAAATGAAAGTTAATAATGTAGTACCCTCATTTCTTATTGGATTCCTAAAAAACAATATTTATAATGAATTTTAATAAAATTTTCGGATTTTTTTGAAGCTTTAATCCGACCGATTCAGCCGATTCCCGATCTGGATCGGTTTTTTAGGTGCCCGATCCGAGTCACCGATCTGCTTTTTAAACCATTGGGTTGAACCATCCAATTGGATCTTGTCATTAAATAAACCAGAAGAAAAAATTAATGGCAGAGTAGAGAAACCCAGTAGCAAAAGAAAGGACCTTAGGAATTGCAGATAGACTTGCAGCCATATCATTGCAGGATTGCTAATGAGAGGAGTCCTCGCAAAATATATATATATATAAGCATAGCTGCATAGGTCTGAAAGAATCATGCTGCTTATTAGAAGTCCAATGGTAAGACCCCTCAAAATACTCAGCATATCATTCACAGCTGCCAACAAAATAGAATGGACTCTGCACCTCAGAGCCCATGATCGGACACGAGAACAAATGCATTCCCGGTGATTTCACTGATATGCATGGTCGTCCTAAGGAACTACAGATATAATATGCCTCGCAACAGGCCACTAGGTATGGGCATCAATAAATTAAAGTCAACTGCAACCAGAAGGTTCCCCAAGCAATTCTATGGATGCATCAGAACTCTACTTCTGGAAATAAACATCAAAACCCTTCCTTATTGCAAGCCTTCATGGACTTCCACCCAAAGTGCAACTATTGGCTTCCATAAGTAGAGGAAATATTCATCGAAACCTTGGTGCAGCAAGACTTTCATGAACTTCCACCAGAACTCCAAGGACAACCATACAAATCTCTTATATGCAAGCAAACCCCAAATGATTCAGGTCTCATTCCACAACCTTATCCTTGAAAGCAAACTCTAAAAGTTCATTTTTCTTCTGCCAAAGAGGCTGAAGAATTCCACCTTGGCTACTTCCCCGAAGAGAATCTGAATCTTGCTTTCGGGTTTGTCTTTCGGTTGATCAAGGTGTTTTGACCAAAGCAAAATTTCTTTTGTTGCTTCAGTTGAAAGACCCGTCTTTGGCAGGAACGCTTGATTGATAACTCGTCTTACACACATACAAACACACACACAACACACACAGAATACTTGCGATAAGTATACTTGTTTCCAGTCTAGCCCTGTATGCTTTCTATGATCAATAACAATGTAAGAAGCCATCTGAACAGGCCAAGACATTTATCCCAAGTATTTTAATAAAGCAAATGTTTAAATGCACTCAAGGATTAGGTATCAATGTCAGAATGCACAAGGTAAAGATAGGACCATCAATACTTCATAATTGTGTACAACTTAAACTGATGATAGAAGGTAACAATTGATCAAATACTAAACTGCAAACTACATCACATTCAGGTCCAAATGCTTCATATATCATTATGTTTTCTATAGTGCATTTCCTCTGATTACAAATTCAAAATTTTGGTTTTCTAAGGCTATATTTAATAGAAGTTGGCATGTAGGTAGGATTTAGGTGATAGAAAGAACAATAAAGCACATACTTCCTGTATTCAGATGGAGGTAAAAGTTTCCGCAATAATGACACCATCACAATCGTGGTTGTCAAATTGTCGAGGATTGCACTGAGAAAAAATGTGACAAAACTAACCTGCCATACACATAAATATCTTCATTAACTCTTATAGCCCACACAAACATTTAATGATGGGTAACCCCAATAGGAAACTTTTACAGAACAACTTCGAATGTAAAAACATGATTGCATTAACTACAGCCAGGAACATAAAACAAAGGACCAATATGGCTTATAAAAGAAAGTAGAAAGACTACTTAAAAATAAATAATAGTGTCCAAATTATAGCTTCTGTGTGTACAAATTCTTTCATGTTTCTCTTAGATTGTAACCCCTCTAAGAATCTATAGAACCCCACGATGTCGAGATTAGCTGGTGTATACATATCAGCAACTTCTTCAAGCAAATCATTAGCTTCAGGAAATATTACATGTTAAGCTCCGATCAGAAGCTTGTTACATCATCAAACACACCCACAAAGGCAACAGGAGGGGCCACCTATTTTTGCAAATATGGTCAAAGCTGAGTTTAAGATAACCATTTGAAGGAACTGAGCTCCACCAAACTTTCAGAGTAGGGGTATGAAGTGTAGAGGAGATCCATCAAGCATATATGAACTATGAAGAAAGGACAACAAATCTTTCATCGTGATTTCACCTTAGATCTTACTGTGAAGTTCAATGACAAGTGTATAAAGCCTCACATGCAAGCAGGTTAATATACCAGATGCATCTTGACTCCAGTATTCAATTCATGCTACCTCAAATGGAATATATGAAATGCTTTCACGCACAAGAAGGAACTCAATTCCATATTTTGAACATACCAAACACAAAAAACGGCTTTCTTTACCAGTCTTGATCATGGGAATGCATTAGTAAGATAAAGACAAAGGGATGCATCAACTTTTGGAGATTTTGGCTATCCAGTATGCCTATCCAACCTTGATCATGGGAATGCATTAGTAAGATAAAGACAAAAGGATGCATCAACTTTTTGGAGATTTTGGCTATCAAGTATTCCTATTGAAACAAAATAATACATTGGAGACCATAGAAATACATAAAGATTGGGAGTAACACTTCTTTAAGCATGTCTTAGCTGCTATCATTATTTGGCCTCTATTTAATGGCACAGTTTTGCTTCCATAAAAATGAACGACTTATTTCTTTGCGAATCTAGAAAGACAAATAGCAGATTTCAAGTCATCAGTCGGAAATACATAAAACTTTCCTCATAAACAGGAAGCAAGACAAGCACAAATTAATCTACCAGAGTGTTGACATCCATAAAGAACATTTGTGAGATGTGCAAGTGATGTACACTTGCAACAGATAGGAAATATAATTCAGATTTTTTTAATCTACTGACAAGATTTCAAATTCTATGGGATTAGACAAGCATGTTATACCTATAAAACACTTAGGTCATGATACAAAACAAAATTAAAGCAAACATGGACATATTTTAGTGCTTTAGAGATTAGCAGGGTGCGCCAAAGATGGACCCTGAAGAATTTTTTTCTTTTTTTGGTAATTAAAAACAATTACGTACTTACCACCCAAAGGAGCGTACGTGGTTTCCGAGTGGTGATATTATCTGTAACCAGCTTGAACCCTTGATGGGCATCAACTATCTCAACTATGGTCATTGCACCAAGCAAGAAAAATACAATTTCACTGACTTCGGCAGAAGCATGAGTCAGTTCATTTACAGCTATATCTGTTGAAGGAGCCTGGAAAAAAATAATATTAATTGTGACCCACAATGAATAAATGAAGCAACTTAATTCTTATGAAATATTATCTAATATCCAAAAGTAAAAAAACAAAGGAGAGTTCAAACCTTGACAAACAAGAAATATCAACATCATATAATTTGTATAGACAACATTTTAAGTTACTTATGTCCATACACTTCAATGAGTCAAAGAATACTGAAGTTTAAGAGTTGAAAACCCCGAGGCATATTTTCACAGAGTGCTGAGCGCATAATCGGGTTGAAAATCCAACAAGGGGTGATTCTAAAGCGGTAGTTAGTGACTCTGAATCAGACATGACATTAGGGGAAGAGATTAGTTTAATAAAGACCAACGCATTTAGTTGCTCCACCGAAATGAATGATATTGATTGTCAATAGGTAAACAAAATTAACCTCAGTCAAGCATGATCATTGATCTTTAACCACAGTTTTATTGCAAATGCATCTGGCATGTGGACACATAATGATGGCGCTGCAAGTCATGGTCAGAACTAATTGTTTTATTTGTCATTGGTTTGTTCATCTAGGTTTCTTTAGCTTAACATGATAATAATTATGTATTTCTATATCACTCAGCAATAGGGGCCCAAACTGCAATTCCTTTGATTCAAACTGAATAGAACTTACCATGATTTATTAATTAAATTTTTGTTTAATTAGTTAATAGAATTGTTATAACAATAATCCTACAAAATATAATTAAATTTTCTGATGATAAAGCACATCAGGATGACTGACAACTATACAAAGAAGCTGATTTTTTTTGGATAAAATCTGCGTTATATACAATTCACACTTTACAACCTCCAAAAGCACATCAAGCTGCTTTATTTACAATTTCACACTTTACAACCTCGAAAAGCCTTAGAGATAGAGAGTATGATCGCAATTAAGAACTAAATGAATCATCTCCTTGGCCTCTTGTTGCCCCTTCAAGTGGCTAGGATCGAACCTTAAGACGTGTGGATCAAGATCCCAGAACTGCAAAATCGTGATCGCGCCCTGAAGTGCTAGAACAAGACCATGAAGGGGGAACGACGCCTAGGTTGGGAGATGATGTAAATCGCATCCAAGATATTTATTGTTATTTATTGTTGGGACAGAATTTTAGGGATATTCATATAGGGGTTAAAAAAGGATTTTTATTTTATTTAGGATGGGCTTGGATGGATTTCCTAGATTGTAGGATTCCATGATCCTATTTTGGTAGGATTGTTAGACAATTAGAAAGAAAATGATGGGCAAGGGTTGATCACGCGAGGGGTAAAGAATTTTCCCAGAAAAGAGGATCTATGAGAGAAAATAGAAAAGTTTGGAAAAGGGTTGATTTACTTGATCTAGAGAGAATTATGTGGGATAAAGGCTTTCTAAATCATGAGGGAAGCTTTATGAAAGGAAGGAAGAGTGGATGGTTACGTGAAGTACATAAGAGGCTTAAAGCTTAGGGGATAAGAAAAAGAAAGAAAAATAATAGGTGGCGATATGGGCACGTGGTGGTTAACGTGATTTAGAGAGAGAGAGATTTTGATGTGGAGGAGAGATAGAGAATCAGTGGGGTTTTTGTTTTAGTTTTTTATGTTTGGCATGTATAAAAGAGAAAGGCTTATGTGTAGAGAGAAATGTGGATATTTTCCAGTTTGTTTGACAGCTTCTTCTTTTCCACGACTTGATTTACAACCACATTTTCCCCTCCATTATTATTGAAATTTTTGCTTGTGTAAGATCAAAAGAAGACAGGATTTAATGATGCAAAAGGAGTCCAGGAAATTAAATCCAGTCTTCTTTTGATCTTAAACAAGCAAAAATTTCAGCAATAATGGTGGGGAAAATGTGGTTGTAATCAAGCCATGGAAAAGAAGTAGATGTCTTTCTTCATTCATAAAACAAACTCTCTTTGAAAAATATCCTTGTTTCTCTCCACATAATCCTTCCTCTTTTATACAAGCCAAATATAAAAAACTAAAATAAAAAACCCAATGATTCTCTCTCTCCTCCACATCTAAATTTCTCACCCTCTCTCTCTCTCCTCCACGTCTAAATTTCTCGCCCTCTCTCTCTCACACACACACAATCACGTTAACCACCACATGCACTCTCCACCTATTATTTCTCTATCTTTTTCTTATCCCCTACGCTTTAGGCTTCCTATCTACCTCACGTAACCATCCACTCTTCCTTCCTTTCATAAAGCTTCCCTCATGATTTAGAAAACCCTTATCCCATATAAATCTAGATCAAGTAAATCAACCTCTTTCCAAACTTTCCTATTTTCTCTCATAGATCCTCTTTTTTAGGAAATTTCTCTGCGCTTCACGTGATCAACCCTATCCCATCATTCTCTTTCTAATTATCTAACAATCCTATCAAAATAGAAACATGGGATCCTACAAACCAGGAAATCCATCCAAGCCCATCCTAAATAAAATAAAAATCCCTTTTTAACCACTACATGAATATCCCTAAACTTCAGTCCCAATAATAAATAAAAATAAAAATAAATATCTTGGATGCGATTTGCATCATACTCCCCAGGTTGGAAAAAACACTCGTCACGATTTTTTCTTGTTGCATCTTCATCATCCTCCCTTAGTTGATGGTGAAGCCCTTCTTCTTCATGCAATTGTTCTTTTGTAAGGCATGAACCTAAACAACCAAGATGCATCTTCGAGGGCCAACCATTTGGCATATACATTGCAGAACAAATTGCTGATTGAGGGATCAAAATTGACTACCCTTGCTTAAGAAGCATTGTTTCCAACCGAAGAATTTTGATTCCTAGCAAAAGAACTTCCTCCCATGACAAACACCCAAACACATTCAAATATCTGCACAGGAAATATAATTGTTGACGAACACATCCTGCACCCAAGACTAGAACCGTCGGTCTTTCCTCCAGGTGATCTCCTGCCTGAACCAGTTTTTCACCAACCATACCAACCTTTAGTGAAATCCGTCTATACCTCTCCTGGAAATTCTAGCCACCAAATCATCACTTGGATTAGTAATAAAAGACAACAAATCAATTATTTGGTCAAGAAAGCTTTGATCATCGACTCCAACTTCTTGTTCTGAGAATAACAAGGCATCCGCACTTTGACCCACTTCACATTTCACTAAATGAAATGAACCACCAGCAGCCTCAATAACATCCAAAGCCTTGTTGATAAAAAATTGATCAGATAAATGTGTTATACGTCATTTTTTACATACTTATTTCAAAGTTGCATAAGGAGAGAACCAATAACAACCTAGTCCTGCCAATACCCAAGACATTGCTAGACCATGATAACACTGCAAAATAAGCCTAAAACTGGGCAACCTCTGAAAAAATATTGTAACGGGAAAAGACAAGAAAAGGGTAGTTTGGGATGCCCAAAGGACGCTCATAAAGTTTCGTCACATTATAATAAGTTTTGATATGATCAGGACAAAACTCGATTCTCAAATCCAGCTCCTATCATGCTGAAAAGGGACCTTATAACTACAGCCCCATTTTCGAGGTTTCAAAACCGTACCAGACCACGGCCAATAGATCCGGAACGTCGAAAAACCCCTAAGGACCAAATTTGAGCTCCAGCAGACCTTCAAGGATCATTATGGGCCCCAATCACCAAACTATTTCGGTGCAGCCTCAGTGAACTAGTTGCTCGTTCTGGAAACTGCATTTTCAACCCCTCGGGATGATTTAAGTGCTCATAGCTCGCTCGTTTGGAATCAGAACAAGCTCAAATTCGGACACAAGTTAGGTCTCAACGACCCCGTCATTTTGATAAATGGCACGCGTCATGACGTGGCCCGAGACTAGAAATTTTCTAGAGAGAAGATGAGCCCGAAAACATGAAAATCAGAATTTTGAAAGAAGACATTCCATACTTCACGAAGCAACAACTAGAGATCCGAAAGTCGGATCGGCACGAAATCGGGTCCGTTACAACCGCATCGCGAAGGGCTACAAGTTTGGTATAGCTTTTACATTCAATTAAAGGCTGGACAGTACGAATTTCAAGGTTGAAGATGGCAAGAGTTTTTCGATTGCCAGAATCCCATTTTTCGACAACTTCCCAATTTGGGGATATGCTCAAACGGAACCAAATTAGACGAATTTTAATGCAAAACAATTGGAACAATGTCCCCTTTAATTTGTGATCAAAATGAGGACTTGGAACATCGTGGATCGCACCGGATCCGTAGTCAAAGTTTATGGACTTGGCTGGATTTTTGCCTCTGCATGAAAATCTGTTTCAAGACGATTAAAAGACATCAAAATGTTCAGAACGGATCAAACATCCACTCTACGACAATGGATCATTCGAATCATTGCCACAAGCGTTTGAAAAAGCTGCTGAAGTCTAGCAATGGCAAGAGGCCCCTCTGGGAGGGATGGTTTTCTCATTTGCTCAAAAAAACTAAAGGGTATTTTGTTAATTTTGTCCAAAAACTAGATTTTATTTTAATTCCATTTAATTATATTTCCCACAATTTGGCTTAGTTTTGAGCATCCACCCATGTTTTGTGGTTGCTCTATATAAACAAGCTGAGGTCAATTGTAAAAAGACTGAATCATGCGATAATGGAATTAAGACATTAAGCTTGCTTTGCTTCTAGTCTCTGGATCCAGCGCTGAGGAGAGAGAAAACTTTTGTGGAGAGAGAAACTAACCCTAGTCCATATACCCTAGCCCACACGCTACACCATACACCCTAGCCTACACACTATGCCATACACCCTAGCCTATACCACAGACCGTGGGCTTTAGTCTTGACCCAAGCCTAACCCTTCTCTCTCATATGCATGCAAAAGGGCTCATGGGTGTCCACCTAGGCTAGAACATACCCCAAGTCCATTCTCTCTCCTCTCTCCCACATCCTCTTCTCTCACTTCCCTATTTCTCTCCGTGCCTGCGTGCTCTCTATTTTCTCTCTATACCTGTGAGCCTCCCTATTTTCTCTCTGTGCCAACGTGCTCTCTATTTTCTCTTCATGCCGATGAGCTCCCTATTTTCTCTCTGTGCCTGTGAGTCTCCCTATTTACTCTCTGTGCCCACAACCTTCCTATTTTCTCTCCGTGCCCGCGAGCTTCCTATTTTCTCTCCGTGCCCACGAGCTTCCTATTTTTCCTCCTTGCCCGGGCCTAGCAACCCTTTATTTCTTTATATCTCTCTCTCTCTTAGCTAACCATTTTATCTCTCTCCTCCATGTAATCACTCTCTTATTAGTTATTCATTCTCTCTCTTAGTTGTCCATTCTCTCTCTCCTAATTTGTTCATTTCCCCTCTTTTCTCTCTTGTGTGTTTATCTTTACCTCTACCTATAGCCGCGCTTAACAACGGGCTTAATTTCTCCCCCCTCTTTTATCTCATGCGTGCCTATCTTCTTCTCTCCCAAACTCTCTCCCTCTTTTATTTGTGTGTCTCCCCTTTATCTCTTGTACACCTTTCCCCCTTTTACTCGCCTTTTCTTGATCTCTTTCTCCCAATCTTTATCCACCCCTTCTCTCCTCTACACGCCCAAATCTCCTCACCGTCACTCCACCTTCCTCTCTCTCTCTCTCTCTTACACGTGTATATCCCTCTCTCCCCTCTATTTTGTTCAATCTTTATCCCTCTCTCTACCACGCCATTATTTTCTCTCCCTCCTATCCGGTTCAATCTCTCATTCCTTCTCCAAATTCCCTCTCTCTCAATTCTCCCAACCGTCTTTATCAACTCTCCAAATCATCTCTATCTAATTCAACTCTCCCAACCCCTTGAATATCCCCCTCTCATCTAACGTATCTCTCTCTCTCTTCCCTCTATGTCACTTTTCTCTCCTCCTTGCGCAAACCTCCTCTCTCTGTTTCTTGCACGCACCTTTCCCTATTAATCCCTCTCTCTTACACATGCCACTTACACTCAAACTCACTCATACTCTCACCCTCACACTCACATGCAAACTCACCGTATTCAAGGGTGGAGCGTCCCCAGTGGAGTCGCCAGTTTGTCGGACCTGATTCTCATCGTCCTGGGTTAACCCAATATGGGTGACCCAGTCAGAGGAATCCTCTTTCAAACAATTGCAGGGCCCAAGTGCGTGTGTGCACGTGTGCTTGTAGTGTGGATAGGAACCAACAAAGAGAGATTTTAATCGACAAAGAACGGCTCAAGCACCTACCTTGCCATGTTGGGTTCAGGTGATTCGCTCTCTTAGATCATCTCGAAAGCCCTCCGGCCGTCCTTGCAGCGCAGTTTGAATTCGGCTCCCTCGCTTTCCTGCACAGCACTTGGATCCACACACTAAAAATGGCCTTCAGGGTATACCTTTTGGGGTCTCCTCCTATTGGTAGTATGGTGAATTAAGGGTCTAAACTAAAGGCTAGAGGGGTGATGGAAATTGTTTACCACTCGAGTGTGACGAGACTCAACGATTAGAGCAGTCAAACAGTCAGAACTCTATGGATTGCTAACTCAGGATGACCCCATCCGAGAAAGCGAGGGCAAAATCT